>NW_009733888.1:0-7596 GCF_000703405.1 Apaloderma vittatum
TTTTCTTAGGCAGGTTTCCTCCGTCAGCGTCAGTTTCGAGTATGATCAGGTTAACGTGAGAGTAGGAGCGTTCCGCTGGCAGGGAGGTGCCGTAATCAAAGAAATCAGATTGGAAAATGCCGGCATAAGTACTGCTGGCGTAGAATAGAAAAGTTTGGAAGGACTTGTGAAGGGCTGGAGAAATTAAAAATGTACTTCTGTTGCCCTTACTTTAGATACTAATACTGAAACTTCTGAAAAATTGACTTAGCCTTCTGAAATGTATAAAAACTCAAGGTAATTGGTGTCATGAGCTGGAGGGGGGATGGGATGGGATGGGATGGGATGGGGAGGAGTAAGGGAGCTGCCTCTTCTCTTTTTGTAAAGCACCTGTGGGGCACAGAAGAAGCCGATACCCACCATTCAAAGCATTCGGCCCGGTGGAGGAACGGGTCATCCTCCCTGGGCAGGCGGCAGGAGGCTTTTGAATGGCACTTGAGTATTATAATGCACCCAACTTGGATTGTTTAGTGTTGCTCTTCTTCCCATTTAAGTCTGACTTCTCCCATGAAGAAGTAAATTCTCTTCAAAATACAGAGAATAATATTCTCTTCAAAAAAAAGAAATATCTTCTTTTCAAAAAATGCAGAGAACTGCTAAGGTTCCAGCATTCACTGAGTTACTAGAAACAAAATGTGTCTGCTGGGTCTAGTAAATTTATAAGTATAACCTCGAGGCAAGAAGTAGGAAGAATACGGTAGTTTTTTGACAAAACCATGCTGTTAAAATTTTATAGGAGAGGAATGGTGAAATTAAAAATGTGGTTAGGTTCCTTTTGATTGGGGTTGTTGGGGTTTTTTTTTGACTGCTTGCAAATGGTATGGATTCACGAAACACTGATAATGGAAACACTGTTTTTCCCCATGTGTGTTTGAAGTGGAGGTATGTTACAGTGGAAAGAGCAAAAATCAAATTTATTTGCTTGTTTAAGACATCTTGGGAACAGCCTTTGATAACTAAATCAGACTGACTGCATTGCTTTCCTTTTTTTACAGGGCTTGCGGTTTGAGGTGGTTCCGTCTTGGTTTAAAGAGACTCTTGAAAAGTCATCTTTTGCAGCCCCTTATGAGTATGCTGTGGAAACAGCAAAACAGAAAGCTCTTGAAGTAGCTAACAGAATGCATGTAGTAAGTTACCAGTTATTTTGGCAATGCAGTTTACATCTTTAAGTGGCATATGTTACTGTGGCTTAATTTGCATGTACTTTTTAGGTCATCTGTGAATGCATTTTCCTCTGATGAAGGCAAATAAATATGTTTCTGTCATTTCTGAAACATATTCCCAAAATTAACTCACCTAATCAGAAGAAGATCTTGTGTCTGCAGTTCAGGCTTTTCACAAACAGAAGTGGCCTGAATCTCCTGTCAACAGCACACCTACTCTTGCTCGGGATGTATATTTGGTAGCTCCTTCCAGCAGTCAGGTGTGTGGCTGGAGTGTTGTTCATTCCAGATATTTGTCAGCTGTGGAGCCAGACTCCATGGAAAAATTCACTGAGGTAAATTCAGTGCTTTGCTGTAGCTTTCATTGAAAAGTAGTTCCACTGAACAGTTGTGACAAGAGAATAGCTCAGAATTTGAGTATAGATGTGCTGGAGGAAAGCAGAAGAGGACAGCAAGTTCTTGTTTTAAAGCATTCTGGACAAAGAAGCAGGCAATTTCATTTTAAGAAGGGGGAAGCTGATACGATTTCAAGTTCTGTAGTCAAGGCATCCATCTTTTATCATAAATATTACCAAAAAAAAGTGATAATGTTTATACTGTCAGTGGCATGCTTCTGCCCTTGGCTGTGATCACTGTGTTTGAGCATACAAAGCTGTTCTCAAAGTCTAGCTGATTAGATCCCAAAAATACATCATAATAATTTCTTAAAAAAAGAAAGAGGGGACTACGTTTGTTGAACCTATGCTGGTGGCAGAAAAGGAATGTCGGACACTTTAAACCAACAGTGTTGCTAGATGTCACCATTTGTCAAAGCAAATATTGCGTGATCTCCAATGTAAATTGTTACCTGGGTTTCTGTCAACTTCTTTTCAGAGAGTGGTACAACATAAGGAGAGTGGATTTTAAACCCAGCCTCACTAGCTGACTTACATTGGTCTTTTGTTGCAAAACACTGTGCTGGCAATAGCCCTAGTTCAGTGGATTTCAAAATGCTTCTTCGTACAAGACTTTTTTTTTAATGATGTCTGGAATTAGTTCTGCTATTTAAAGCACATCATCAATAGCCTATTTATAGATGAATCATCTCCCTACAAGCTTTTTAGTGTAATGATCACACTTAACAGATTTTCTTGCCTTGTACCTCGTAACATGCAAGTAAATTGAAACTCTATAATAAGGACAGATTACAGTTTAAAGCTGGGAAAATTTACAAGGACTCTTTATATACCTGTATCTCTCAATTCTCAGAAAGGGACTATATGTCTTCCTGTTTGAGAGCGATAAGCAAAGTATAGCAAAAGAAAGTTTGGTATATTTTTTTCAGGAAAACTTGGCTTGGAAAATGATCCTGGGTGGCTGTATTCCCTGGCTCCCATACAGTGGGCACTGCCTTTAAAGGAATTCTATCTGCCACCTTAAAGACCAGGTTGAACTTTGGGAATGCAGTTAGTTCTCTCCTGGATACATTTCTTCATCAGCAACATACATGGGCAAAATCATGATCGGAGAATAGTCTGTTCAAGATTTTTGTTTTCCTCACTTTTATGGCAATATAAATAATTATGATTTTGTAAACAGTACCAAAGGAGAAGGCTTCTTGTTTTCCAGTCAGTGTAGAGCCCTATCTGTAAACTTATGCTTTCTTACCTTAAGTTTTAAAAAGTTTCATTCTTTAACTTCTTTTCAGAAATATTTTCTTTCTTTATGTCTTTGCAGAAACACCTGAGAACACCTGATGTTGTCATAGGAGCAGACACTATTGTGGTAAGAAGACTTTCATGGTTTAGCATTGTTTTATTTTATCACAAGTGTAAAAAATACTTGTATCTTTAGATTTAAATTTTGAAAACTATCTTCAGTGAGGAGTTATACCTGCAGCATGATATGTCTCTTGGGTTTTGTGGGTATGGGTTTCAGTTTGTGAGTTTTTTTCCCAGCAAAGAAGTTTTTGATCTCTTGAGCGCTAAAAGCCTTGCTGCTGTTTTCACAGAGACACTGGGGTTGCATAAGCATTGCCTTGGATTCTCTAATGGATAATGGAAATTCTGTTCTCAGGCAACTGTTGATTGTTGAGAAGTCCCAATTACGTGAACTGTTCAGTGTTGCATTTTGTAGTGGGCATTGCTTTATACCTGCCATCTCTGCAGCAACAGTGAATGGTTAAGGATAGAAGAAGCTGAATTACCATTTTGAGAGCTGCAGCCACTGAGATCATGAGTGTTGCACTCATTATGTGCTTGACACTAGATTACCTGTTCTACCAAAGTATCTGTGCTTCTTGCTCTACTTATTCAACTCACGTTTGAAGCCCTGGCTGAAATCATGGTTTAAACATTTTTTCTGACCTCAGTTTCTGAAAAGTAAGGAAAAGCAGTATACTAGCTCTGTCTTTCTGTTTTAGACTGTGGATGAGCAGATCCTGGAGAAACCAGTTGACAAGCAAGATGCCTATAGGATGCTGTCAAGGTCTGTAGTTTTTAGCAAGATACCAAATGTGTATATTAAGCTGCTTGCTTTAAAAGCAGCTTTATGGATTCCTTCGTGTATGTGAAAAACTCCGTGGACACAAATTTTCAATTGTTTTTAAATTGTGTAATCTGCCTCGGAAAAAAATTAGACCTGCTAGTACACAACAGGAAGATAAGGAGAGAAGTCACAGTGACAAAGAGAGCAGACCTGTTATAGAAGTGGTTTGAGACTTGATGTTTAGTAGGGTATTGCATGGAAAAGAAAGTACAGGGTGATGTGTGTTCATGCACAAATGCTTTAAATTCTGTAGTTTAACTGAGGAGGAGAAAATCTTATCTCCATCAGTATTCTCAGTGGATAGTGGGCTGGGATTCTGCCCTTTTCCTAAAGGAGACTTTTCCCTTACAAGCTTAATGTTAACCTGTAGCACTCTCTTTTTAAGAAACACCAACTAATTAACTCTAGGCACATCCTTTCTGAAGGATGAGATGTGATGAATCCTGTAGCTCACTTCTGTTTTGAGGAGGGGAGGGGGCATTACAGAAAAGGTCCACTGCTCCTTTCAGCAGTTTACATTGTAACTCGGGCATCTCCAGACGAGTGAGTGAAAGTGACTTGGTGATTTCTTGGGTTTTGCTCTGTAAGTCTGTTTTAGATTTTTTTGTTTGTTTCCATTGGTGAGAGACTGAATTTTTGTGGCATGTAACTAAAGCAGTTGGCTTTGGAGAGAAAAAAAAAAAAGATAGCAGCATATGTTATTAGTAGGAGATTCCCAAAGGAGTCTGTCTGGCAAGAGATTTCTCACAACACTTTTTGCTTGAAATCATGCCAAGTTAGGGTAATTAAAAAATAGTTGATTTTTTTTTTTTTTTTTACTTTTAACAGAGCCTAGTCTACTTCTAACATATGAATATGTTTTGGATTTGATTTGGTTTGATTTGATTTAAAGCTCAGTAGGTCAGTCTCTTAATCATGCATATGAAATGCACTTAAAATTTAGAGGTTTTTAGAATTCTTAATTTTCTTCTATATGACCAGGAAAAATTGCAGACAAGGCATTTGTGTATATGCAAGGCGTCAGATTAAAACTTTCATTTGGTGTTTCATCTTACAATTAACTATATGGAATCTTTTAGAGGGTAATAAGAGTGTGAGATGCTTCTGGTTGTATCAAATGATAGCCTGAATAATCTCCTGGAGGTTTTTTCTTCCAAGATTCATGTTCTCAGGCTAATTCAATGCTAAAATAAAGTTAAAGCCCTCAAGATTAATTGGCCACAGTGTGGCGCTCTTGGAGTCGCTACAGGAGGGAGCGCAGGATCTGGGGTAAGAGGGAATTTAGGCTTTTCTGCACTCTATATCTGATTCCTCTGCCTTGCCATGGGATCCCTGAAGGCCAGTCTGGGTGAAATGAGCACATAAGCTCTCATTGCCTATCACTTTTTAAATCTAGACATTTATTGCGCGCTTTCAGAGCAGATGCCTGTAGTAGTTAGTGTATACCGCCCATTGGCTTTTCTTATGCATTTGAAGTTGTCATTTCTTCCTGTGTACCGTAGATAAGCTGATACCATGGTCTGCTTTTTCAAATAGTGGACACTGGTAAGAATGAGATTTTGGAGACTTGAAATGACTGAACCTCTTGATAGTATTTTTTGGTTTGCCACTCTCTTTCCACCTATATTGAAATAAAACATTTATTTATTTAGGATACAGTTCAGAGCCATCAAGTGATGTGTTAATATAATAGTCTGTTCTACAGGCTGTATTAACATAATTACATAGATTATTTTTGCATGTGACAGATTTCCTAAAACTTGCTTAATGCACTTTTTTTTTCCCTGACAGGTTGAATGGGAAAGAGCACAGTGTTTTCACAGGAGTGGCTATTGTACATTGCAGCAGTAAAGGTATGTGTGCAATTTTATTAAAACTAATTATTTTCATAAAAAATTATTCTCGTAAGGACTTGTACAAATGAAGAAATGGGATGGAAATTTTTCATACACAGTCTGCATTGACATCCTACTCAAGATGAAAATTACCTTATCAGTGTAGAAATTAAAATCTCTCCACAAGAGTCAGTCTTCTTACTGTATTCACTTTTCACAGAGGAAGAAAAATGACAAAATAAAATAGACTTTAGAAATACTGTCTCTGAAAGCTATGGCACTAATTAAAGGCCAGTGTAAACTGTGAGAGTATTCTAAATGAAATTCAAGTAAGGCACTAAAACTATGGGACTGACCAGAATCTGTTCCCTAGTAACTCTATTCCTGTGGTTTGTTTACACTAACTTATGAATACAAGTGTTTGCTCTGTTTGTAGTTTTTAAGGGGAATCTTTAGAACTCATTTTTAGGAGATGGTCAAAGTAATGGCTTAATGCCTCAAGCTGTTAATGAACTGTAGGGAACAATGTGTCGGTGTTGTTTATCAGGTAATTTGTATAGTAAGCAAGGGATTTTCATGAGAACTGCTAACCGTGATATTTACAAAAAGAGTAGAGAATGAGTTATCTGTAATGCGCACACTCGTCTGTGTTTTAGAAAAGCTTCCATCTGCTACGATGCCAGAACCACAGTGTGCCACACGCAGCTGGGTGCACACCCTGGTGTGCAGCACTGCTGTGCACCTCCGGCATTCTCTCATCTGCTTCTTGATACAGAAGCCTGAAATAATTTTGCTGATTCTTGAGACATGACATGAAAATGACACTGGTTACTGATGGGACTGCTGGATGCCTGAGTCTGCCGTGCAGCTGCACATTGCAAGCAAAAACGTCAGATAAATGAGAAATAAGACTGAGATATGCTCTCTCAACTACAATTTCTGTTTCTAATAAGACCTCTTCCTTTCTGTAGATAATCAGCTAGAGACAGAAGTCACTGATTTCTATGAAGAGACCAAAGTAAAATTTTCTGACCTGTCTGAAGAGCTCTTATGGGAGTACATTCATAGTGGGGAGCCAATGTAAGTAAGAGCCTGAAGCTGGCACTCTGGACTTGAGAATAGGCCTTAGGGTATGTTATTAGCCACCAGCATTAAACACTTTGTCCTGTATTCTGTGAAGTTTTGCTGTGTGTATATGCTAAATGATAGCGTGAGTGATGCAAGGTGAGTATTATGCTGTTCTTCATGTCTAGAGCTGCCTGTCTTCCAGGGAAAGCTTCATTTTCCTAACAAATTTTAAGACTGAAGACTGTTAAAATACTCCAGATTAGAGCAAGCACTTGTGCAATATACAGTTACCTCTCTGTTAACAGAGGCATTCAGGGAACTTGAATGCCTGAGACAGTGAATACTTCTCATAAAACAGGTGAATAAAGTAAGTATTGGATAATCAGGGTATTGGAGAACTTTACTGAAAGAAGCTAGGACTTAATTTATCAGAGCACTGCTCTGATGCAAGAAATGCCAACTTAATTTTTATTTTTTCTTGTGGCCAACTTATACACATTCCTGTGCCATAATTGTCTTTTCGCTTCTGTGTTACCAAGAAATAGGATGAGAACAGAATGCTTAAGATGAAGTTGACTATATTGTTAAAAAAAAAAAAAGAAAATATACTTACTTGGAGATAACAAGGAAAGAAGCAAAGATAACCTAGGGAACTACAGACCAGTCAGCCTTACCTGTGTGCCAGGTAAAATCATGGAACAGATTCTTCTGGTAGCTGTACTAAGGCACATGAACAATGAAGTAGTTGGTGACAGCCAACATGGCTTCACTAGGGGCAAGTCGTGCCTGACTACTTTAGTGGCCTTCTACAACAAAGCTACAGCGCTGGTTGACATGGGAAAAGCGACGGTTGTCATTTTCCTGGACTTCTGCAAGTTTGACACTGTCCCACATGACATCCTTCTCCCTAAGATGGAGAGGCATGGACTTGGTGGATGGACCACTCAGTGGGTAAAGAACTGGCT
>NW_009733889.1:0-216 GCF_000703405.1 Apaloderma vittatum
GTCTGGCACTTGGAGGACCATGGTGTTATGTTATGGTACACTCCTGCCATAGTTCATGTTGGCTGGGACAAAGAACCACGCCGTCTCTAGCTCACTCCTCCTCCCACTCCCATTTCCACAGTGATGTGGAGGGAGACAACTTCAACTAGAAAGGCTCAAGGGTTTGAAATTAAGGATAGGGAGGGTAATAATCTACCATTTAAGATAACAGGTACA
>NW_009733889.1:459-757 GCF_000703405.1 Apaloderma vittatum
CAAAAACCGACCCTGACTCCAGCCCGTATAGCAATCACCACTGATGCTGCACAGCAGGTGGCAATGGGGCTCAGCAGCGACGGGGAGCTGGATTCGGGAACTCAGGATGCAGATCAAAAGCAGGAGATTGGACAGAGTCCTTCGTGGACACAGGCCATTGCAGAAAAAGAGAAAAGATGTGCTCTGGATGTGCAACCTTTTACTTCCTTATGATCTCTCTTACCATCCCCCCCCCCCCCAGCGTGGCACACAACAACCAGCAGTGGTCTTGGTCACTATGGGAATAAGTATAAGCAAG
>NW_009733890.1:0-24104 GCF_000703405.1 Apaloderma vittatum
CGCACAGCCAACACGTTTCTCCTCATGTTGAAGTGGAACCTCCTATGTTCTAACTAACAGGAACGCGTCCAGGTGGGTTGGAAAGTCTCCAGAGGAGATTCCACAACCTGGCACAACCTTAAGTTGCACCAGAAGAGGTTCAGGTTGGATATGAGGAAGAATTTCTTTACTGAAAGAGTTGTCGGGCACTGGAACAGGCTGCCCAGCAAGGAGGTTGACTTGCCATCCCTGGAGGGGTTTAAGAAAGAGGTGGATGTTGTGCTGAGGGACACAGTTCAGTGGTGTTGAAAGGGCTGGGACAAAGGCTGGACTCGATGATCTTGAAGGTCCTTTCCAACCAAAACTGTTCTATGATTCTATGAATTCACGCATCAGTCAGATCCTGCTCTCCCCAGATGTGTTACATCTCCAGCTGCAACTTACAGGTTCCAGCCTCACAGGAGTGAGATCTTACCTGTCAAATCCTCTGCTCTCAAGCTCCCTGACCGGTTTAGCGTAAAGCTTGTCTTAGCAGCAAGCTTCCCTCCCAGCACAGCTTCGTGGGACACCACTTTCTTGTTGTTTGTCTCTGCAGTGAGAAGAGGGAAGAAGCAAAACAGGACAGAGGTGAGGTACCCAGCCGAGCACGCGATTCCAGTCCCAGGCTTTGGGGCACTACACAGCAGCAAAAGGAAGCCTGCACTTATCCTCCTGAGTTCTTGCTCTGCTCCAGAAATTGGCACGTGTAAGCTGGCAGCCTAAGCATTTTCCTTCCAGCACTACCGGAAACTTTCTGTTTGCACTTCCAGCTCAAGGCAACTTTATTTTTAAGGGCAGCAAGGCCATTTTTGCAGTTCCTCTGGAAACTCCGGTACCTCTACCTGCTTGCTCTGCTACTGACCTGCTTGGTCTCCTACTGACCAAAAGCAGGAGAGGACTCTGCGCCGAAGTGCCTCGACCTGACTCACGTGCTGCGCGGTGGCATCACCCACCCACAGCGAGCGCCTTTGTTGTTCGGTCCCTGCGGACCCTGCTCCCACGCCGAATCTTTCAACTTCTTTTAGAAAGGCGCTTCAGAGCTCTAGAACAACGCTCGGCGCGTCGGATAATGGCACACAGGTGCTTTTTACTAATCATTAACTGGCAGCCCTCTCCTAAAGGCCAGCCTCCCCAGTTCAGCCGCTCTGACTAATGGCCACGAAGGTAATGAAGACAGAGGGGAGAAAAGGGAAGAGACCGGGGGGAAAAAAAAAAAATTCACAAGAACAGCACAAATTGATTGTTTAATGTACCCTCTCGAGAGCCAATAATGAAATGTCTTAACCCTCTTCGTTTCTCTCTTGAAGCTTAATGTGTGTAACAGATTTCTGCGGTGATGGACGAGTCTATCACTTTGAAGGCATCATGTGAAAGTTACTCCATTAGCGGGGCTTTTCATTTTAAAGAACCTGTGCTAAAAAAAAATCCATGTGGCATTATCTCCATTTAGGTTCAGACAGCCAACAAAGCATTGCAGGACTTGCCTCTTGAAGGCCCATTAAAGCTTGCCAGGCTATAAAAAGCTAACTGGAGTTGTTTGCCTTTCAGCATAATGCTTCTGAGAAATGGGGCTGTCTTTCAACAAGTTTCTTTCTGTGGCTTCTAATCCAAGCAGGGCTCCGATTATTAAAACCACAAACGTGGTACGTACTGTTCGTACTGGTCGGGGAATTGGGCACTAGGCTTCGGAGCTTCTTTAAGGTGTTCACTGCCACGTTCAGGTAGATGTTGCGACTGGTGCTACGTTCATAAGCCACCTTCTCTTCTGACAGAGCCTGCAAACAAGGCAATTCATTACCACATGCTCTCTTTCCACTACCGCTTTTGGAGAAAAAAAAAAAGGATCCTGTGTTTTAAGAGCCAAAAAAAAAAAAAAATTGAATTAAATTGCCTGTCAAGGAACGGAGTGATAAAGTGGAACACGGCACAAATACACGCTGCTTCTGGGGTCTGCTTAGGTAAGTAAGAGATAAAAAATATAAGCTGTATTTTAAACAAAGTGCTGGAAGAAGCATTTTCATGTGAAACCTTCCCCGACAGATTAACAAAACAGTTCTAGAACTGCCTGGGAAAGGCTCTCTTCCTCACTTCAGCGGCAGTGCAAGATCTTAACTGGCAAGAGAAGGAAGTTTGGCAAACGGTCACTCTTGGGATGCACTGGGAACATCACCCCTAGGGAGCTGTGAAGGTGAAATCCCACAATAAAAAACCTCGTGGCATCTGCTTTGTTACAAAACACAGCACACAACGTCCTACATTCACCCAACTAACGTTAATGGCCAAAGCTTTCCGATAAAAACACATTAGTTTCTCAATTTTGCTTTTGGAACTCCTACTGTATGACTCCCTACCGCTCAGAGGTTCCTTAAAAGCCTCGCAGGTCATCCGCAGCGAGTTTCACCAATTACATCCCCCTCAAACACTTACCTCTGCTGGACACTTACATCCCAGGAGGTGGTTGCTGCTGTACATGAGCAAAAAGCCTTTTTGCCCAGCTTGACCATCACACACATTCCCCTACGTCCCTCTTCTGGGGTTATTAAAAAGATCGTGCACACTCCCCAAATGAAAACTGGTTCTCCCCGCTGGAATTACATTTCCTGGTGTCCAGTCGGGAATTATTTCACGCCAGTTTCCTCTACAGAATTGTACGTGGTTGTGAGAGTTTTCTGGGTTTGCTGCCATTTTAGCCAAGGCAGAGGACGTTATTCTCTGCTGCGGGTTTTATTGCTAAGGAGCAGCCATCGGTACCGACCTTGTCAAACGCTTCCTGGGAGGAGGAGCAGAATTTCAGGCACTCATCGATGAAGAGATTGAGATATCTTTGACGAATGTTTGTTGGGACTTTAGCACCAAATTCTGTGGGAATAACAGGCCTCTGTAAGCTGGCGCTCTAGAGGTGAGACAGAGAGGGAGAGAGAAAGAGGCTTTTCAGGGTTGGAGGAGTACACTGCTCGGAGACACATTTCCTGTTACGTTATTAATAGCGTCAGGACTTCCTTTCTGAAAACTTGCCCAAAGCTAAACATAACACGCATCACTTTTGGTACTAAAAACACCACTTGAAGCTTTTGTGCCACCTCCAGTATTTGAACTACTTCAAAAAAAAAAAAACAAACCCACAAAAAACATGACACCTCAACCACGTCTCATTATGCAACTCAGCCAGCAGGCAAGGCCTCCCGGTGGCATTAGTCACAAAATTACCTTTACACACACAAGCATTCCAGACCATGAAAACGACGACATTTACATGGAAAGATTCAAGGTTCGGATGGTACCAAGCATTTGAACTGAAGACATGAAGACAGACATGGGGGGTTTTTGAGTACTCTGCCTGTCAGGAGGGATTCCCACTCCTGCCAGGCAGCTAAATCATCACACTTTCTGTGGAAAACCCGTAACTTCACTGCATTGGGCTTTTTCTTCCCTTTTTTTTTTTTTTAATGCCAGTCATGATGCTCCTGAAAGGATTTCTGCTTTTAACTGAATGGCACGTTCCTCAAGCGTAAAAACCACACATTGGCCCAAGCTACAACATGCCACTGCAGTTTTCCATTCACCACCAGTTTCTCCTCCAAATCTCACAATTTGCTTCTTTCGCGGAGAAGGAACTATGTTTGCCTCTAAAGCACTCGCCTGTTTTGTCGGTCTTTCTCCTCCCCACTCAAGAGCTATCCAGAAACCAAACCATCTGCTGCAATCTGTAATGAAAATAGCTCCACAGAAGATACGAGCACGTTCAAAGGGGAGCAGCTGCTCTTATCTCCACGGCAAGGGTGCTCACTTCCCTCCTGAGACTTCCCCTTTGATGCCTTCTTCAAGGGAATTTGGTCCTTTTCATGACATCTGTATTTTTTTTCTCAGCCTCTAGTATGCACCTCCATAAAACTGCTAAAATATTTTATCCTTTCAGCTGTTTCTTTTATTTTTAATCAGCTTCGATATTGCTACGGTGGCTTTTTGGGTGGGGAAGGGAAAAAACCCACGACTTTTCACTCCTACAGAAATAATCAGAGTAGGTTACGACGTGTCTTCACCCAAGAGATCACCAATAAATCTATCCTGAATCTGGCACTCTCCACGTTCCTTGTCATCCACTCCAGCAAACAGCTTCTTCTGCCATCCACATGCTGCTGCAGGAGGAGCTAACTCTATTCTGAATTATCCGAGTAACACGTTGCCCAGTGCTCCCAGGGAAAGGAGGGACTTCTTTGCTAAGGAACTCATTGCAAAAGTACCCAAGGGCCAGGCAGGGCAAAAAAAAAGAAAAGAAAAAAAAGGGGATGGAGGAAAAAAATAAAATAAGAGAGTGCTTTCCTCCCAAATATTAACAGCAGCGTGAAGTTGAACTGGTCCCATTTTAACTATATAGGTCACTGAGGGACATTATTCATAACCACCTTCCTCAGCACAACCCACAAAGCCCAGGAAGGTCGTTAATCCAGCCAATGCCTTTCGAACACGAGAGGCTCCAAGTTCCCGACACAAAGAGCTCCACACCCGGCCAGAGAGCACAACCGAAGACTCAAACCGAAGAGGAGTGATCAATATTCAAAGAGATCAGAGCAGCACTTAAGTAGCTCTGTCTTTTTAAGCTCCTACCCCTCACGTGTTTAGTTCTTTATACGATGCTCTCGAGGAAAACCACAGGAAGAAACAAACCCTTTTAATCAACCGAATCCAAACGCCGCTCGTCGGAGAGCGGCGAGTTCGGAGCGGCGCGGTTAAACGTACCGCCCTCGAAGGGCAACGGCCAGGAAGATTTCAAATTCCTCCTACCTGTAAGGAGGGAACGTGCGCTATCCTTTTCGGCACGATGGTGCTGGTGGTCTTTGAAGCCATCCCAGCTAAGGTGCAAGCCTTCAGAGAAGGGGTGGGTGCTTCAGAGTCATTGGAAGGTGCGACGCTCCTGCCAGCGACAGTCGTCTTGCTACTCCCGAGGCCTGCATGGAACAGAAAACAAATTTAGGTAGAAATCCTACCACTGGGCTCCAAGTTGCCAGAATGAACTTCCTCTAGAAGGCCCACGCTGCGAGCTGTGATTTTTTTTTCAAACGGGAGCCTCCAAAGAGATACAAATTGGGTAATTTTCCCACCTTCCAGGCAAGGACGAAGGAGCCTTCTGCCAGGAAACGTGCCTCATTTCTGTTTGTTTTGGGGCAACTGAGTCAGCAGAGTTTAAAGAGGTAACCCTGTCAGCTCCAAAGCACTAACTGCCCGTCACGTCAGCTCTGAGTCCTTCCAACTAGAAACAAGCGTTAATTAGTACATCCCTCCTGCCCGTGTCACCTCCGAAGGCTTAAAGGGAAGAGCCAACGAGGGAGCAAACACGGGCCAAGGCAGAAATAGAAAAAGAACAGGCTGGAGCAAGGGAGGCTGGGTGAGACGGCGAGGGGAACAGGGCTGTACGCTGGCTGTTGCTTTGCAGAATAGGGTGGAATTTGTCAGGGGAAAGACCTTCCACCGGTCACCGTCGGCAAAGACTCAAGTCACGGCCAACACTACGCACCTCCCGACAGTTTCCCGTCTGCTCGGGAGGAATTTAAACTCAAGGCAGTGTCTTAACGGGGCGAGTCACAAATAACGCTGCTGCCTTACTTTGCTTGGCTGCTGCGGAAAGGGCTACATTTGGCACGTGAGCAATCCTCTTCTTTTCTCCTGGCAAAGAAAGAGAGGCCTTTTGAACGGCCACAGCCAGCTGTGCCGCCTGCTGCTGAGCCAGCTGGATCCTCTGGTAACAGACCTCCTGCGCGGTGGGGGGACGGTACGGCCGGATTACGGGCTTGCTCGGGACCTCCGCCTGCACAGACAAACAGGTTTTAGAGCCAGAGCGCCCGCCCGCTCCATCCCCACCCTCTGGCTCCATTCACCCAAAGTCTTTTCCTCTTATTTGCAAGCGCAGGGTTTTCAGAGGAGATCCAGAATAAAACATTTAGTGCCACCCACCAAAAAACACGAGAGTAATGAGCCGCCCTGTGACGAGGCTTCCCAGCACTCTGGCGCGTTCCTAAATTGGCAGGTGGGATTGGAACAGCTCGGTTAATGGCATGACGCTCCCCAGCACCCTGCCTGACCCACTTCTGGGCTCCCTCAACACTCTCAACTCCACAGTCTTGCACTAGAAAACTCCATCTAGCTGCGTGCTTCTTCAGCTTCAGGTCTCTAGCTCCTGCAACTCCTCAGAAGTCTCACGTATACGCGTTTATGGGATTAGAGTATTACATAAACCCAGCTCTGAATTTTAAACAGGTTCTGCCCCTGCCTACTTCTGGAGGCGTTTCACTGCCTCCGCCGTTACCAGCACAAACAAGTTGCACGCGCGTTTCCTTTGATGTCCAAATTTAGGTTGCAGGAAAGGTGCCAGAAATGGTGTCAGCAAGGAGAGAAGTTTTCTCGCAGAAGTTCAGGAGAAGGAGCAGTAGTAAAAACTTCTCCGTGCTACTTAATAACCTTTGAAATCTGAGAAGCAGCCTTTCCCTCCCCAACTTCTTCAGAGAGGGGCGCGCTCACGCAGCTCAGGTGTAACACGGCGTTTCCGAGACCTCAAATTGGAGGCAAGCTGGCACCTCCTGCATTCCTGGTCTCTGATGCCACCACCAGCTTCTGGATACCAAACCGCGCACTGTCGGCCATTAAATTATAATTACAGACTTCCGAGCAGGACAGGACACTCATTTTCTGCCTCACCTTCAATTCCTTTGCCCCACCATTTCTCCTGGCATCTACACTAGAACTCGGCTCCCTCCCCTTCTGTTTGCTCAGTTCCTTGAGTTAAAGCGAGACCGATGGAATATTCGACTTGGAGGGCACAGGGCAAAGCGTGAGCCTCAAGCCCGCACGTAAAAGCAGCAGCTCAGGTCTCACGGCGCCTCCTGAACAGGATTTGGCAGAGCCGAGACGCCGCGGGGAAGGCACGTCGCGGCGCGTGCTCACGGCAGCTGCGGCCGAGCGCGGCAGATCGGCTCCGTTTGCCCACGCAGGGACGGTGCCGGGGCTCCCACCTTCAGCAAGCGATTCGGGATCAGCCGTCACGTTACGGAAACGCATCGAAAGGTCTGCGCACACCGTTTGCGACAAATATTTGAGCTAACGAATTTCCAACCCATTTGCTTCAGCCTTTTATCACTTCACTTGGGAAGAAAGGGCCCTTATCTTCAGCCAGTTCACAGGTTTTGATATGTAGTTAAATAAAACACATTGTATTGACCTCAGGGCTTCGAATTATTAAAAGCAAAAGAAACCTTTCTTAGGCAGAGAGGAAAGGAAGAACAATTAATTTGGTCTACCCAGCTCAAATCAGTGCTTAAGCCTCCACTTTCATCCTGCTGGAACATAAAACTGACTAATCTGTGCTCAGCACCTGGAGGGAAACACATTAAAACCTCAGAGAAAACATGAATTAAAATCCCAGGGAGAAAGAAGCAAAAAGATCGGAATGTCTTCCTTGCCTTTTTTCTAATTATTCTCTGTACTTAAAATCTTTTCAGAACCATGAAACTGCTGATATCTTGGCTGATTCAGAGGATACAACGCAATGGTTTTAAACACAAACACCTGACAAAATTCCTACAGCTGTCTTTTAGGTCAAGACAGAAGAGAATTGCCCTCAGACACAGACTGACCTTGTGTCCAGCTAATTTTTATCTGCAGCGACTGAAGCTAAACTGCAGAAAAATGAACAGCTCGATCAATCCCAAATGAGCTACAAGGTGCAGAATCCATTTCCTCTTCCACTGCTCACCCTTGGTTTTATGGAAGTTTATCAGAGTTTTGCTGCCATTTGTAACAGATGCCTGACAGATGTTCTTCAGACACTCGAAACGGGGGGAAAAACTGTTGCAGATCGATTCCGCTGCAAACGAGCCCAAACCTGGGGCTGCATCATTTTTCAGCGCCATGACAGAAAATCCTCACGGTTACGAATCTAAACTTTTGGTTCTAAAAGCTCCACTTACATTTCCTTGCTTGACAAGATGAGAGATCCTTCTTTTTTGGCCAGGAAACAAGGTAGTTAAATTATCTTCTGCCTTTTCTTCACTTCCTTCCTCTTTGGATAGCTGGAAAACAAAAAGAACAAGCTTCCAAAATCGAACAGACTCGAAGATCCCTCTCAGTGAGGAGATCTCAGGAAAAAAGTAGCCTTTTTGGGTTACCAGAAAGTCCTTGCAGGTGGCAGGCGAGAAGAGCATGTGGGCAGCTGCTGAACTTGTAAAAAAAACCTTTTTTGGAACCCAGGAGCCACTGACGACGCCAAGGAACAGCAACATCACGGCTGCCCCCAGGGATCAGCACGATTCAGGACAGCCCCCACCCGCCACGAGAGACTTGGACACCCTTTGCACCCCTCACCTGCCACAGCACTTAAAATCCAGGGGCTTTGGGGACTGGTCGGGTGGTTTTTTTGGTAAGAACTTGGGAGCTGACTCATTTCTGCCCTCGCGTCATGTGCTGCCGGAGCGGGTCCTGCAAACACCGCTCGCCACCAGGCCACGGCGGCCCCGCTCCGCATTTCGGGCAATCTTTTCTCTGCAGATTCATCCACAGCCGTGCCTGCAGAAAGACTGCGGTGACAACCCCCCGGGTGCCACACTCGTCCGGCTAGAAACCCTGGAGGAAGGAACAGCAGCTCTCCAGGTAAAGCTGCTTCTGAGCTGACATCTCAGCCTCGCTTCCCCCGGCGGCGAAACCACTTTCAAACCTTCTTTGCATTTTGCTTGGCTGCTTATTTCTACAAAACACACTTCACAAGTTTATTTTTCAAAACTCTAGCTGCTCTCCAGTCAATCTCGCTTTCATTTTTCAAGCATAACCCTTGGCAAAGCTCTGGGTAGAGACGAGCCTGACGATCTCCTAAGAAATGCAGCGACAGAGCTGGAGGCTGGATTTGGGGATGAGCTCAGACTCCGCTCGTGCTCATCACCACGAGGGCATTCTGGATGAGCGCTTCACACTGAATCACTTCGCTCTCTAGGAACTCGGTTAAGTCTGTTAATTCAGTTACATCCCTAATAAACTCTCTCACAAAGCCATCCTTCCTGGCGGAAAAAGCACCGCGCTGCCCATATATACCTTCCCTCCGGACTAGCACGTTACGGAGCCCAAACAATACAGGCTGCATCTCTAAAATTATTCCATAAACAAATAAAAAAACCAACTCCCCAGGACCAATCCAACACGCTGGGAATGCAGCAGGGAAGCAGGTACCTACTTACAAACACCCGGTTCTCAAAGAAGAACCACCCGTGCTGCAACGCTTGCTCCTCCCTTTCCAAAAAGGGGGAGAAATCAAATTTCAGTGCAGAGATAGAAGGTAAAGAACGTGCAAAGGAAACACACGTGGCTGCTGAACGTTGCTGCCCTGCACCGGAATTAACTGTTTGCAGAGTGGCAGCCCCTGGTTCAGCACTTTGCGAATTCAGCCCTTTCCAAATCCCCCTGAATTTGGAAAGCAAAGCTCCAAATGGATGAGGATTTCCCTTAAACCGCTGTCGCTTCAGCCGAGCAATTTGGAGAAAGGAAGGCAAAACTGAAGTGCTCTTTCCTAGCTGGGAACGATACTAAAACCAAAGTGCAAGCAGCTGAATTTTATACAAGCAAAATCAAGTAATGCTGAAGAGTTTAGCAGAAAATCATTACGCTGAGCTGCTTTAAACAGTTTCTTCTATCAACGCATTTCATAAGAGCGTAAAAAAGGTCTTTACTTGTCAGCAACACGGACTCCTCCCTGAACAGATGAGGGACATTATTGCAACAGAGAGTTCAGCAAAAAGGCTTTAATAGCCCAGCTATTCTTTTCAGAAAATGAGGATTCTTCCCCACGCTGCAGATCCCGGCTCACTTTGTCCTCCGCATACAGATGGCCATGAATGGAAGAATTTTGTTCATGGCCACTTCACCCACCCAACTAACAAAAGCCTGAAAACCTGACGCCGTTTTTAGAATAAAAGTCCACCAGCAACCGTACCGGGAGAAGAAATCTCCTTTCCAACCACGCAGTCGCACCCTTCTTGCTGCACTCGCCCTGCCCTCCCTTCAGCTCAGGAATCTCCAAGGGAGTCTTGCTGTGTTTGACGGGGTCTAAACTGGGATGCACTGGAAGGTCTGATGGCCTCCCAGTATCGCCACTACCTTCCTGAAGGCACTCAGTGATCAGACACACTTGTCCTCTGGTGCCTCCTTTCCCCCAGCACAGCGAGCACCCGATTTCGTCCCCTTGGCTTCTAAAGCCGCTGAGGTAACCGAGCTGACTGCCCCTGGCCGGAGCTGCAGTCAGAGGGGCTAGCTGGGTTACACAAGATACAAGCTTGGGAGGTTTTCTCAACGTTGCCAAATTTGTCACCTTTTTTTTTTAAAAAAAAAACCCTCTCTTTCCAATCCAATTCCCTGAACATCCACTCTGCAGGCAAGCAAAATCAGCCCAAGCGGAAAACCCGGGAGCGCCAGCTTTGACAGCAAAGTCAAACAACGTCGTCCACGCGCAGGCAGCCGCTCTGGGGATCGAGGGTTTGCTCTCGCTGCCTGGTCGAACACGGGTGTCAGAAGATGAAGGATGAGTTTTGCTTGCTCCTACTTCCCTGCCTCAGATGCTGTTAGAGGATCTCTGCCAGTAGCTGCTCTCTAACCTTTTACACTTGGTTTCATCTTTGAAAACAAGGGTCTTCCATCCTCCAGTGACCACCTCACAGTCACCAGGAGAAGCCTTTTTATGTAAATACTCTTTTTACCTCCTTATTCTGAACCCCTTGTGCCTTTTGAAGAATTTTTCACCTCAGTTTCTTATTTGCGCCACCTACATGGTATCCAGGGATCCTCACAAAATACCTGCAGCATGCACTGAAAACTAGAAGCAGTAATTCTGGGAGTCTCCAAAGTGTCCACTGCCAACGACATCGACTTATTTACCCCATCCTGCTTCTACCCACCGCTATGTTCCTTAAGCCGTGCTGCGACGAGAAGGCACGGCCCAGATGAGCAAGCTTGGATCAGCTCTGAAACACCCGCGACGTACTCTCTGAAGCCTTTCCTCCCGGCCATCCTGGCCACCGTGGTTCTTGGTCCAGAAGGAGCCAGAAGTAACAGATAAAATCCTGATTCCACACAAAAGGTAAATGGATCCTTACATTTCCCAGCAGCTTTCAACCCAGCAGGTAAAGTCAGGTGCCAACTCTTCCAAGCATGACAAGGATGAGATTCTTCCAACATATGGAGTCTCCCTCCGTAGCCCTCTTCAGCTACTTGAAATAAGCAACCCCGCTAAACTAAACCAGGATCCTTTCACGTTTAGAGGGGAGAGAACCAACCCGCCCAAAGCAGCATTACCTGTTTCCCCAGCCTTCCCTTGTCTTCCGTTTTCACGTCCGTAGATTCGTTAAAAATCCTGAGACACTCTTCCATCGGATCTGACTCGAAGTCCAAGTCTTTCTCAAGGATGGAATAATCAATGTCGTCAGACGTTGAGGAAGACGACGGCGACTTTGACAATTTAGAGCGCTTCGCTTTCTTTGTCCCTTCGTTTTCACTCTCAGAGTCTGAAACGCGGTCGTCACCATCCGAATCCGAGCTCACATCAACTAACGTGGTGGGTAAGGGCCGGCCTTTGTCATCGTCATCGCCGCTCTCGTCGCCAAACAGGTCAACGTGACTCAAGCCCTGCTGCCTCCGACCCTTCTTGGGGTCTCCTTTCCCTGTAGGACTGACCTTCTCTTTCTTTCGCTCCAGCGCTGGAGTCTTAGTCCCTTTCTCTTTGCTTTTGCGACCAGAGCTTTCCTTACCATTTTTCACATCAGCTGCTTTCAGCTTGGAGTCTTTCTTGCTGCTCCCCAGCTTCTCTGCGCTAGAGCCTTTGACAACACCCTCACTCTTGCTTTTCCCTGAACTACTGCTGCTGCCGGACTTGGATTTTTCTTTCTTAAGCCCATCCACTTTTTCTGATTTGTGTTTTTCAGGTTTCTTTAAATGCCCATCGGTTTTCACTTTGACACTTTTATCTTTGCAGTTTTTCTCTTCACTCTTGGTTTTTAATTTTTCATCTCTCTTGAGCACTTTGTCTTTTTCTGCATTTTTACTTTTCTCCTTCTTACCAAGGTCACCGAGGCCAGATGTTTTACTAACATCTGATTTCTTCCTTTTTGTTTTGTCTTTCGAGTCCTTGTTTTTATTTTCTATTTCCTGGTCGCTCTTACCAGAACACAATTTCACCGCTTTTGCATTCTTGTCTGATAAGTTTTTGGCAAGGTTTTTCTGTGAACTTGGAAGGTTTTCCGTGCCGTATTGCGCTGCCGCTTCTTTGCTATCCTGGGAAGCGAAACCATCCGGTGCGGTGCTCTGCTCTTTGCCGGACAACCCGTCGTTCGACTCGCTTTCAGAACCAGCTTTCGACTGTGAACTGACTGACATCGGCTTATATTCCACATCAGCCTCATCTTCAGAGGAAGAGAACCTGGCACACACTTCATACTCATCGGGTACCTCACAGAGCTTCTTCCGTGAAGGAGAGTACGATTCCTCGTAACTACACAGCCTCCCCCTTTTAGACCCCTTGGGCTCCTTGCTCGTGGCTTTGCTCAAAAGCCTGGCTGAGTAATTTGAAAGCGGGTCATATTCCAAGTCTGTCGAAGGCTTAGAGTCATCGATCACATATTTGTTGTTAGTGACAGTGCTACAGTATTTTTTATTCTGTACCACGGCCTTGGGAACGTATTCCAGGGAGCTGCCTTTAGATCGGGAAGCATCCAAAGTGTATTTACTTGACCGGCCAGCAGCAGCGAGAGGAGTGGGGTTGTAGTCCGAGTTATTATTAAAATTGTAGCTACCTGGGTTGTACTCTAAGGAGGTAAACGAATCATTTTGCGTCCCAGCGGCCGACACGGGAGTATTTGAAATGAGTGAGGAGGCCTCTGAAGCACCCAACTCCTTTGTCGTTTCTAGCAGCTCCTCATACTTTTTCTGCTCTCTCTCGACTTCGTTTTTGACGGCCTCGATGGCCTTGTTGACCAGCTCCAGCTCCAGAATACCGGGCGTCACATCTGTCACGTCAGCCAGCGCGCCATCCTCCGCCTCCAGCGAGGGCCTCGGAAGCTCCGGATTGTAGGGATCATAGCCTCGCTCTGCAAAAGAGAGAGAGAAAAAAATATTAACTTACTGCCAGCCACTTTGGTAAAATTCTCTTTGGAGTAAAATTTGAAAAAAGGTCTTCCTGAGGTCTGCCCTCATCAAAATCCAATGCTGAAAGACACTACCGAAAGCTGTGCTCTCATCACCACAGCATAAATGTCTGATACTAAAAGCCACCAGCGATGTTCTCTGGCCAGTGGCTGGTGTGTGGCCAGACTAGATTTTACGAACTACCACAGGGTCTTAAAGACTAAAGATCTATTAACAAAGTGCTTTTATTACTCATGGAAAAGCTCCATAAATTAAATATTCTTCGGGGCACCAAAGAATAATTACTGTATTAGGACCAAGAGGAGCTGAGTACGCACAGAATTATCTGCTTAATTCAACGAAGCGACCAAAGGAGGAAAGAGGATTCCCGCACGAAAACGGTGGATTAGGTTCTCACTGATCGCTGCCAATGCCTAAAGCCCACCAAAAGCCTCCAATATTCCTCAAAGCTCAGGATTTCTCACGGCAGCTGCAGGGAAATCAGTTTTACTTGGACTGACGAACTGAGTGCTGCTAGCAAGAAAAAAAAGACAGGTAACAAAGGCAACACAACCGTTACAGACGTTCCAGCGTCTCCGGCTGCTGCTGCTGCAGAAGAACTTTTTGTTCTTTGCTGGAAGGACAGTAGTAAAAGTGGCTTTCCGACCCGAAGAACAAAACGATATGCAGAGAGATAAAAGACAGGGAAAAAAGTGAAAACAAACTCTCAGGTCTAAGCGGGATAAGAGAATTTCTTGTAACAGGCAGAAATGAGAAGTGTTTACAGGAGCCATTTCTACCATTCTCACAAGACCCAGTTTTATCTTGGATTTTTTTTATTTTTTTTAGAGAGGATCCATCCACGAACACATAGATCTCTTTGGCGCTAAGAAAAGAACCCATCCAGCAGTTGGCAGAACGAGGCTCCAAGGAAAACAGAATAGAGACTGGGTTAAAAAAAAAAATGCAGCGCTTTCCTAAAACCCTTTTTTACTCCCTGGCGTTTGCCAAGTTGTTTTTCCAGACCAACTAGCTCCTGATTGAGCAGGGACTCCGGGCAATCGCAGCGCGACGTCACCGTCCTCCAAAGGGCGGTCGGAGCTGCGCTGAGGATCAAAACTGTGGGGAAAAAGGAACAAGGTGCTGTATTTCTAGAACTAGCTCCCCCTTCACCTCTTTTAAAGTGCATTTCCAGAACTTGTGCCGCTGTTCCCCGTTAGGACGCTCGGTACAGAGTGGGGAGAGAGGGAGGGAGAAGGTAGGAAACCGGAGCATCTCGGCAGACGGCGTACGCCAGACACGGGCATCCAGAGCCTAGTTAGGAGAAGAAACCAGCAAGAAATGCAGGTAAAAAGGGCAAAAAAAACAGGAACAGACCTCGATGCAAACAGCAGCAGCATCAGGGCTGATACATGTCATGAGAACACAGAGCCTGGATCTAAAGACTTGGCAAAATGATAAAAAACCCCAGTAACAGAGCGTGAAAACAAGCCACACAAAAGACATCCCATGCACGCAGAAAAAAAACTGTTTTAAATATATCGGGATACCAAGGAGGTAGAAGACAACCTAAGCACAGACCTGGGGCCCAATTCCATAGGATAAAACTAATTTGCACATTTTCTTTTTAAGGGAATGACCAGAGGTAAAACTACATTATAATCTCCGAGAATGCCAGCGGGCTTTGAGATGTTGCCGTGAAAGAGCCCTTTTGTAGCTGTGCAGGAGGCCTGATGGATTACCCAGGCGCCGCTGATCAAAGGGTACCTTTGCCACGAAAAACACTTGTGTAAGTGGGGCTCCACGCGACTAATCAGAGCCGTCACCTTTGGCCGCGATGCATTTGCAGGTAATGCGGCAGAAACACGAGCAGAAAAGGATTTGATTTTCATACACACACATATAGACATGGAGAGCCGTACGCACGGAAGTCCCCAAAGCCAGAGAAATTAAAAATGCTGTCTGAACCCAGCTGCCTTTTAGGCGTCTCGCTCTACTCCTAAGAACCCGGGAGAGAAAAGCATCTCCAGGTGAGCGAGCTCACGGTGTAAAGTAAGATTATTACAAGATGAACTACCCTGGTTTTGCTAGTGCGACGTGCAAGATGCCCGCGGGATTTCTGCTGAGAAATGACTCTTCTTGGATGGATGTGAAATCGAGAGTCTAAACTGTCCTTTGAGAATCACGAGATAATGAGACTTGAGACGACAACTCCTTGCAGGCTTTTTTTTTTAAAAATCGGGACGTTCTTTCCAACTATTTTAATAAATTAATGTACCTCAGACGTTTGAAAGAGTCCTTCTGAGACACAAAAAGGCGAAGGTAACATCAACACGAAACGAAACAAGTTATTAATAATTTACACAGGGTCTCAGCGACCAATTTATTTAACCTAGAACTACCTGAGAATATACTCAGGCAAACCGCACTTAAATCGACCATTTCAGCACAAAGCACACAGAAGCGGAAAACAAGATTCCTCCAAAATAAAACGAGGTTGATTTTGGTTTTTTTTTTCCCCCTCTGGTTACAGTCATGTTGGTTCTGGGAAACGAGGCCTCAATTCCGAGGTGGAGCTGTTTTATTACAGAGTTTCTACAAGCTAACGACTCCTTGCTGTGCACTGGTCCTTCTAGTTTGTGCAACAAGCAAAGGCAGTAAACAAAGGCTGATGTTAAATGAATAATGGGAGTACGAGGTCACCTGCTTGATGGTCAAACTTATTTGACAGTGAATCATTTTGGAGGAGAAAAATAAAAATAAAAATAAAAATAAAGCGTTTTTTTAAGCGCCCTCCCAGAACACGCACTTGGAATGCTTTAAAGACAGAAAAGTCTGAGGGATGCTGGGGACTGGTTGTTGTGAAGCTGCAGGTTTTGGAAGAGAAGTGAAGCTCTTGCACACGTGTGGGCCACGAACGCCAACTACCTTCCTTCCAGATATAACAGTCGCCAAGCAGCGGCTGCTGCTAAACAAAAAGGAGGCAAAAACCTCCGAGAAACTTTGGAATTTACGGCAATTAAGATCCTGCAGCAGAAGGGTTTGCTCTCCAGCTGCAGAGAGACCAGCGCGGAGGAAAAAGGCAGCGAACGTTTCAAGACCTGCCGCTGCTGAAGTCGCCCGTTTTCCTGGGTCACCTGGAGCTGGCAACAAAGGGCAGCAACATCGGGAGACGGCGAAGGTGAAAGCTGTTGGGAGACCTCTTTGGAAAAAGAAAAAAATAAATAAATAAAGAGGCATTTTTATTTTAACGTCATCAGAACAGTTCTGTTAGCTTAACAGCCTGCCTGTGTTTACAGTGCCAGCACTCGGCAAACGGACAGCCTCTGTGATTACAGAAAAGTTATCGCCCTTGGAAAATTATTTCAAGCTTTTCATCTAACGCTTCGCAGAAGAGGCAGTGGTTTCTCAAGAACAAAATGTTTCAGGAAGGCTTTACCAGCGGGCTGAGTTTTGCTACCCTTCAGAATTAAACGGCCCAAAAGAAGCGGCAGGTTTCGGCGCAGATCTCATTTGCGAGTACCCAAAGTAAATTTCCAACGATTAATTTAACAACAATATCCAACCACTTGGAAATAATTAACATTGAGATTTAAAATAGTGCATTTCAAATAATTACCCAGGGTAAATGGGTTAGGAGAGCAGGTAAGAGGAGCTAAGAAAAATGTTTCTTCAACTTTAAATACAACTCTAGTCTTAACAGTTGCTTTTCCGCTCCTTCTTTCTCTTTTTAAATGGTAAATTTAATAACTAAAATTAAGCATTGAAAGCGTGGATAACCCTGTGCTGGTCTAAGAACATCAGGGAGCAAGGTCTGAGAGGTATCGCTGCCAGTCTAGCCCAATGGCCGCTCCCTACGCATCCCGCTCCTCACATCTGTCACTCCACAAGAGGGATGTGAAGCCACCAAGAACCAACTTGGCTGTTTCTTTAGTGTTAAAAAAGGAAGCAAATACGAGAAAAGAAAGTCTTATATTAGCAACACCAAAAATAAAGTTCGAGCCATCACCCATCACACTGCGGTATTTTTACACCTGCTGTGGCAAAGCCTGCCTAAGGTTTCACCAGATGTTGCCAACCCAAGGCGGGCTCGGCGGGCGGCGCCGGCTCACCGGGGGCTTCACCGGAGATGTCACAGCCAGCACGGGGCCACGCCGAGGGACAAGAGCAGCCGGACATCATCCTCCCCCAAGCCACAAGCTGTTTTCTCAGCTTGACACGAGGAGCCACTGACCTGCCCGAGGGGGTTCAGTCCAGCACGGGAGCAGCTCCAACGCGGGACGTGCGGGTCCCCAGCAGCGTTATTGGGGAACCACCCGCTTGGGCCGGAGACTCGCTTGGCCAGGAGGACGTCAGGGCACATCCCTCAAAGGAGCGCAGCCGGCGACGTAAAGCGAAGGAGCGCACACCTCCTCATTTTATCCAAGAAAATGTGACTTTGTGCAGTTTTCACAGAATCATAGACTCATTCAGATTGGAAAAGCCCCTTGGGATCATCAAGTCCAACCACTGACCCTACTCTGCAGAGCTCACCCCTAAACCATCTCCCCCAACCCCACATCTCAACGGCCTTGAAACACCCCCAGGGGTGGGGACTCCACCCCCTCCCTGGGCAGCCTGTGCCAAGGTCTGACCGTTCTTGCTTGAAGTTTTCCCTGGCGCAGCACAAAAGGCATCCAGAAGGTCCTCAAGCCCATTAAATACGGTGGCTTCACCCTCTTGACATCGTCACCGGCAGCCCTGGAGGACAGCTGGGCCTGCCCCGGCTCCACGCGGCCACACCAGTTCAATGTGAGGATGCACAAGGCAGAGCGAGGTGGTCTGGCCCCAGCGAGAGCCGTCGTTTTCACCCTCTGTGGCCACAGGCCCACCCGCTCCGGCGCTCAAACAGCAGCAGGAGGCAAAGAGCATCAAGACATGTCAAGCTCTGCCGCAAACGTCACGTTTTCCTAAGAGGAAATCCCATCACCCATCCATTTCTCTCATCACCTAAGAAAGATCGTGAGAAACGGAACAGGCGGATTTGGCAGAAAGCAAAGGCTGGCACCTAAAATATCAAGATTTTTCCCCAGGTTGCTACCGTGACCCCACGGCGTGTCGCCACACAGGTTAGAAAGCGTCTCACCGTTTTAAAAATCGATTATATATGAATCTGGATACTCAGTGTTTGGATTCTTTGGAGATCTTTCCTTTCCCTTTCTCATTCTAGCTTTAAAGTTATTCCTCAAAATACAAGAAAAGTTGAAATTCTGTTCGGAAAAAAAAAAAAAAAAAACCAGAGACTTTTTTTTTTCTGTTTTCTGAGAAAATGACAGACTAGAAAACATTTACATGTCTTCTGTGTAAGTGCTAGGTAAAGCTAAGGGTCTACCCCAAAACTGAATTAGTAGAGCAAGCGAGCTTTTCGACGAAGCAGAAGGAAAAAAGAAACAACTTAAAAGTTTTTTGTCTTTTCTCTCCATTTAACTCTGCCTTGAAAGTTACTTTCACAAGCACTAACACTACTTCTCGCCCACCGGTCCCTTAATTTTCCAGCCTTGCTCTGGCTTACTCAAGATAAGTTATCATCTCAACACCTGTCTTACTTCTTTTAACTATTTCAGGTAAAGAATTCCCATTTAGAGGAAAAAAAAACAAACCACAAAATACAACCAACCAACAGTATTTCAACTCAGTCACAACTGGACACTTTGAAAACCAGAGTTCAAAACTAACAAAAAGCAACTTTCAAACTAGCTTACACTTAAAAAACTTCAGCTGTGACTTAGGAAGGGCTGAAAACAAAACCTAAACTGGTTTTAAAACCTGTCTGGCTTCAGTTAACTCAAAAGCTGGAATTAATAGTTTGCAGTTCCTTTACGACTCAGACACCTGCAGCTCCGCAGACACTTTTAACCCAACACGCTCCTCGATTCTCAGCACAGATCCTCTCTTCAATCAAAAAAATCTACATCTGCCATGGAGAGGAAAAATCCTTGCGAGGCTAAACCCTCCAGAGCAGAGCTGAGTTTGGTAGGTTTGGGGTTTTTTTGCATAGTCTGTATTTTTCAGAGGCAGATGCAACCCCGAGGACTGGAGTTTCACGTTAAATGAATGGCTACCACGTGGAAACCTCCCTGGAGAAGGCGCTTCTCCCGTAGCCGCTCCTTCCCGTACTGCAGCCCCCACAGAAACTCAAGTTCATCCCGCAGCAAGTCAAAAAAACTTCAAAGAATTACCTGAACTCCCCGTGGTTAATAAATATTGCAGATATTTGTTCATGCTGTACTCCAGGCTTTTTTAATATCTGCTCGGTGCTTGCTAAGACGCTCCGGCGAAGGCTCGTGGCACAATTACCGCTGACCATGTGCTGACACAGCACTTTCTGGGTTGCAGAGATAATTAGGGCAGGACTTACCAACCTGAAGTCCCGCCTTCACCCTCATCTGCTTCCCAAGTCGAACTGGGGTTTAATTTGAACGTCTGCGGGGGGTTTGGGGCCGTTTTCTTCATTCTCAGCACTACTCCCATCACCTGGGGAGGACTTTTTTTGAACCTCTTCCTTTCCCCACTCCTCAGCTGCACCCCTAACGAGCCACTACCCCATCCTGCCGGGGGCCCCCCCTAGAACCCCCAACACCCCTGCAGCCCACGCTCCGTCTCAGTGGGGAAGGAGGCTGCAGGGCAGAGACAACCTGCTGGAAAGCAGCTCTGAGGAAGAAGAACTGGGAGTCCTGCGGGACAACAGGATGCCCAAGGATGTGTCCTTGTGGCCAAGGGCATCCTGGGGTGCACAGAGTGGGGGCAGCTTATCCTCCCACTCTGCTCAGCCCTGGTGAGGCCACATCTGGAGTGCTGGGTCCAGTCCTGGGCTCCCCGGTTCAAGAGGGACAGGGAGCTGCTGGGGAGGGGACCAGAACATCTCTCTTGTGAGGAAAGGCCGAGGGACTTGGGGCTTTTTAGTCTGGAGAAGAGGAGGCCAAAGGGATCTTACCAATGCTTGAAGAGCAGGTGTCAGGAGAACGGGGCCAGTTATTTCCAGCGACAGGACAAGAGGCAAGGGGCACAAACTTGACCATAGGAAGTTCCAGCTAAACACCAGGAGGAACTTACTTTGAGGGTGGCCCAGGCTGCCCAGAGAGGTTGTGGAGTCCCCATCTCTGGAGACTTTCCAAACCCACCTGGACGCTGCCCTGTGCAACCTGCTCTGGCAGGTGGGGTTGATCTCCAGAGGTCCCTTCCAACCCCCACCATGTGTGATTCTGAGACCTGGCCCTGCCTTCAAAATCCTTCCGGCTTGACTGAGAAGCTTTGCTCCCACCTTTTTCACAAGTCTCACCAGAGCGAGGAAGAGCCGCATGAGCGGTCAGGGGCCAAGTCTCCTCGCAGCCACGTTCCCACTTGCAAAAAAAGACCAAAAATCAGAAGTGCCCTGCCAGCCCACACCGAAATCCCTACGCATCAAGCAGCTGCACCTGCCCACCCACAGGAAACCTGCCCTAACTGACAGTTTAGTCAACTGACAAGAAATCCCTGACTGCTAGAAAGCCACCGCAGCGACTTACATGAAAAGACAAGTCCTGACCTCACTGACAGGTGGGTTTTCTATTCTTCATTTCAAAACTCAGTTAAAAAAATAAAGTAACATCCACCAGCAACATTCTGGTAATTACTGTCCTGAACACAAATGTGGAGAGGGGAAAAGAAAAGCAGCGGTCTGGTCTGAGCAATATCCCCCCCACACGGTTCATGGACTAGAACAACCCAACCCTGAACCATCTCCTCTCTCAGTGAAGAAATACCAAAGTTTCCATTTCTCATTCGATTCCCCTGCAGCAAACGCAGGAACAAAAGCTCTTTCCTACGAGAAGCCAAACTTGCACAACATCAACTGCAGGAAGGAAAACGCATCCGTTAAAGACTTTTTTTTCATCCTTTCCACACGCGGCGTGAACCTTCACTGTGATGTAAGTGATACAGAGACAACCTCAGAGGGTGCAGAGGCTGCTCCCACCGAACAGCCCGAGCACCACGCTGCGTGGGGAGCCCGAGCGGTGAAGGGAACGGCCTCGATCCTCTGGTGACACATGGGCTGAGGAGGATTCAAGTTTTAACATTTCAAGAGGCTCTTCAGGTTTTTACCATGTCTCATTTTGAACGGTGTTTTATAGACAAGGCACAACCACCCCACGCGGCTGCTTTTTGCTTGAGGGTTTGGAAAAAAAGGAGACAGGAAGCACCTTCCACCAGGAGCAAGAGAGTTAAAGCTGGGGAGATAAGCTCAAGGATTTCTCTACACCTGACCCGAGCAAACAGGAGCCAAACAGTGTTACAGCAGCCGACTTGTGGGCTCAGGAGTGTAAATCACACAGAGGTGAAAAACTCGGTCGCTGGATGGTACCAGACGAACCCATCCAGTCACCTTTCAAAGACGCAATCGAGATCTAACCTTGCCCAGAAAATCCACACAGCGAGAAAAGCGCTCCGCAAGCTTCGGATCGTACCAGGAAACTGCCGAGCGACTGCCCGTACCCACTGCTCTGGAATAAAGTATTTCAAGGCCGGGTGCTGAAAGCCTCGCTCTCCCCGTCTCACGCTAACACCAGGATTAGAGCAGACAAAGAGACCTCCAGATGCGGACACAGCTTTCTGCTCTGGGTTCAAAAAAACATCCACCTCTTCAGCATCTCCTGCCAGCTACTATCAAACCCAGCAAGCCAAAAAGCTGTTTTCCTTAAGATATTTATGAAGAGATGTATTACGCTTCTTTTATGTCTTTCAGCATACTCAGGACCCAGACTTTAAAGAGAGACCTATTTTTCTCCTCTACAGCTCTTGAAGAGGCGCTTTTAGGACTGAAGGCAGTTCTTCCCTCCTACTTACCCAGCACGCTTTCAAAGCACTTCACACACATTCAATAATCTTTTCATCCTGCTCTGAAGCAGGTGGGGTTTAGTCATTTCGTAGATGGAAAAAGCACTTCAGCCAAGTCAGGAGGAGAATGCGCAATCTCCACATTCCCAGTCCCGCACGGGCTCACGTCCCATTTCTCAGACCACCATGGAAATACCCCGTAGCTGCAGGCTACAGCCGGCACCTTCCTCAGCTTTCAGCTGGCCCCGAATTTCCACAAGCCTCCAGGCAGCCACACTTTTACCAAGCAGGCAGATACCTGCAGTAAAGGCACTGCAATAGGTTCCCCACGTGAAGCATCACACAATTCCGAGCTCGGTTCAAACGCGCCCCACGGACCGGGCGCATCACGCCAATTCCCTCCTCACCCAACAAAACTAAGGGGGAGAAAAGGGGACCAGTGCTCTGCCCCATCAAAACCTCTTTTCGCCTCCTCTCTGCTCCATCTGGCAAGCGCCCCTCGCCTCCTCCCACCACGACCTGGCAAGGCCAGCTCCACTCCTCGGTTTTCAAAAGCGACCTTCAAGGCTAGGGAACGCCTGCTCCAGAGTTTTTTGGGGTTACTGCCAGTCCTACAGCGATCCAAAAACTTCAAAGTCAACACTGGCCACGAATCGATACGTTAGCAGACTGAATCTTCAGATGTTTGGCCTTTTTTCTAGGCACTGTCCCAGAAAACACAGATCTGCACTGGAGCTCTTGGAGCTGGTACCCATCTGCTCTGGCGGGGAAATAAAGAAAAAAAAAAAGCTTTTCAATCTTATTTATCGAGTGACGTGATTAAATGGGTCAAAGATAGCCCAGTGTACTGCTGAAAACAAGACAGGCAGGTTCAGGGAGCAACTCCTGCTGGATTGAGAACCTGCTTTCAAGAAGATGGTTGCCTGGTCGCAAGCTAAACCACTACACCCTCTAGTGTAAATCTTAAACACATCCTTCCAGGCTAGACGGGCTTCACACAGAGGAAAACAGGAGCAACCCGAGCCCTTCAGGTGAAGCTAAGGCACAGCACTGCCGAAAAAACCAACTGGAAAAGCCTGTTCTGCTCCTGCAGAAATGAGGCACTTTCGAAAAGGGCTCCAGCAGGGCTGTGTAAAGACACGGGTTCTTCTCCAAGAGCCGTAATACAGGAAGGAAATCCCTCTCACGCCCCAAAACACCAGCTCCTCCTGGGTTACGAACACATCCAAGCCTAACAAGACACTGGGATAATTTCTCTGTCATTTGCTTTCGCATTAACACTTCTAAGTTTTTAGTACCGGGGGCCGCACGTGCTTTCCAGCTGCACCGGGCGATTCTACAGAAGACCAACCTTCCCTTCTCGGTTTTGAAAATCAAAACAGGGCCCAGCTTTTATTTAAGGGCAGCAGCATCTGTCACAGGTGGCAGAACAAAATGAGCAAAGCTCGTTCCAAAACCGACACTCCGCAGATATTTAAAGACAAACAGGAATCGGACCTTGAAAGGTAATTTTAGCACCCAGAGGGCTGTTCTAGCGAGATTTTGAATGCAAAAGAACGCTGAAAGGGGAAAAAACTTTTATCTTTCTAATATGGTATCTGTTTGCCTGTGACAGCCCTTTATTTTACACCAAACCACAGTTGTGGTAAGTTGACCTGCCAAGCAGGAGACACGAAGAATTAACCCTCTTCTGAACCTGTGAATAACCCAAAGTTAAGCAAGCACAGAAAATACACAAGTTGTGCCTTATTTTGACTACTTTTGCTTTAGGTTGTTAGATTACCATACACACTAGCAAGGACACTGAACCAAAACAAGAAACAAAAAGAGAGCGAGCGGCTTTCTTCTAGGCAGAAGAATGCAGCCTTTTCTCTCTGAATAAAACAAGCAGACCAGAAAATAATACAAGTAAAATGACAAGAGCTGCTGAAGAACTGAGAACAATAGCCCACCAGATTTTTTTTTATAGCCAAGCCTCATTGGAGAAGCCTGGCAGCTCCTTTGCTTTGCTCAGGTCCCTTTTCAGAGGGGCTCCACGCAGCCCCCCGACACCCCATTTAGAGCTCCCCAACCCCGCCTGAGGGGCT
>NW_009733891.1:0-12991 GCF_000703405.1 Apaloderma vittatum
TTTATTTATTTAATATATATATATGTTTATAAATGTATATATTTTTATACATATACAAATATATGTAGGTGCTTTCATACCATCTGTGGTAGAGCCTAAATCAGACATCATTTTTGGGCACTACAGCAGTTTAAAATCCAGTTACACCTCCAAAACCATGAAAGTTCCTTTGGTGTTCGTATCAGATAGACCCAGTTTAGGAGAACCTCAGCTCAGGAACAAGTTCCTATGTGATGAGGTTCAGGATAACTTGTGCTGGGAGTGTGACCCAAGGACTCATGGTTTGAATGTTATTCCGTTCTTCCTTGGCCCAATAGTCACCTCAGGACACACTAAAGTATTTAAGCTCAATACTGAAAGGATACATTTTATACTGCTGTTGTATAACCAGATTAAAGCTTAACAAGAATTTATGCTCTTCATTTATCTAATCTTATCAGTCTGGGTGCTCAGACTGACTCATTGCTGTGAAGAAAAGAGACTGAAATTAAAATATGCAAACATGGAAAAAGATATGATCCTGGATGGAAAGAATGGAGAAGAAATAAGTAATGATGCAGTAGTCATGTGACCTGTGGCAGTGTTTCACCACCCTCCTTGTAAAGAACTTCTTCCTAATCTCTAGTCTAAATCTACCTTGTCCAAGTTCAGAACCATTGCCCCTAACATTGTCGCTACGTGCCGTCATTAACAGCCCCTCCCCAGCTTTCCTGTAGCCTCTTCAGATACGGGAAGTCTGCCATAAGGTCTCCCCACAGCCTTCTCTTCTCCAGGCTGAACAACCCCAACTCTCTCAGCCCGTCCTTGCATAAGAGGTGCTCCAGCCCGTTGATCATTTCTGTGGCCTCCTTCGGACTCACTCCAAGAAGTCTACATCTTTCTTGTGTTGAGGGCTCCAGAGCTGGATGTGGTACTTCAGGTAAGGTCTCACTAGAGCAGAGCAGAGGGGCAGAATCGTCTCTCTCAGTCTGCTGGCCGCACTTCTTTTGATGCAGCCCAGGATGTGATTGGCCTTTGGGGCTGCAAGTGTACACTGGTGACGCATATCCAGCCTTTTGCCCATCAGTACCCCCAAGTCCTTTTCCACAGGTCTGCTCTCTAACACATCACCTCCCAGACTGTATTGATAATGAAGACTACCCTGACCCAGGTTCAGGACCTTGCATTTAGCCTTATTGAACCTCATGACGTTCACCTGGGCCGACTTCTCCAGCTTCTCCAGGTCCCTTTGGAGGACATCCGGTTCAGAGGACATCCTCTGGCATGTCAACCTCAACACTCATCTTGGTGTCATCTGCAAACTTGCTGAGGACACACACGATTCCTGTGTGTCATTAATGAAGATATTGAACAGCACTATTCTCAGTACAGATCCCTGAAGGACACCACTTCTCACCTGTCTCCATCTGGATATCAAGTCATTAATCACTACCCTCTGGATGTGACCATCCAACCAATTCTTTATCCACCAAACAGTCTATTTATTAAATCCATATCTCTCCAACTTAGAGAAGGATGTTGTGGACAGCTATGTCAAAGGACTTGCAGAAGCCCAGACAGATGCCAGCCATTGTTCTTCCCTTGACCACTGCTGTAGTCACTAGGTTGGTCAGGCAGGACTTGCCCTTGGGAAAGCCATGTTGACTGTCTTGGTTTACCTTGTTGTTGTCCTTACACCCTAACAAAGCCTCTAGGAGGATCTGTTTCATAATCTTTCCAGGCACAGAGGTGTTGCTGACAGGTTGGTAGTTCCCTGGGTCCTCCTTTCCACCCTTTTTAGAGATGAGTATAATGTTTCCCTTCCTGCAGTCCCCACAGACTTCTTCTGACTGTCATGATGTTTCAAATATCATGGCTTGGCAACTACATCAGCCAATTCCCTCAGGACTCTGGGATGCATTTCATCATATCCCATAGACTTGTGTATGTTCAGGTTCTTCAGGTGATCACAGACTTTGTCTTCACTTACAGAGGGAGAGACTTTTGTCCCCTTGATCCCTGTCTTCTTGTTCTTCAACACTGGAGATGTGAGGAAAGAGGTTGCCCGTGAAGATCGAGGCAAAAATGTTGAGAACCTCAGCCTTCTCCTCACTTGCTATTACTAGATTACCATTCTTGCTCATCAGGGTTTTTATGCTTTAACCTTCCTTTTCTGCTTCACATACCTGTAGAAATCCTTCTTGTTATCCTTGTATTCCTTGACAAGTCCAGCTCCAGCCACGCCTTGGCCTTCCCAACCTCATCCCTACACATCCAGGAAGCATCCCTATACTTTTCCCAACATACCTATCCCTGCCTGAACTGCCTGTGTATCTCCTTCTTGACTTTAGTTTGACTAACAGGTCTTGACTCAGCCATGTTCGTCTCTTCCCTTCATGATTTCTTACACCTGAGGAAGGAGAGCTCTTGTGCTCTATGGAAAACATCCTTAAAGATGTGCCAGCTCTGTTCTGGTCCCTTGTCCCTGAGGACTGTTTCCCAGGAATTTTATTGACTAACTCCTTGAGGAGCTGGAATTTTGCTTTTCTAATATTCAGGGGGTTATGTTCTTCATCTGACTTGTATGCCTTAGTGATCTGCACCAGTGTATGATACTGCAGCCAAAGCTGTCTCCAATCTTAACACTCCAGATAAGCTCACTTGCACTGGTGAACGTCAGGTCCAGTATCACGTCCCCTCAGGTAGGTGTGTCTATTTCCTATCTTAAGAAGTTGTCTTTGATACACCTAAGACTCTCCTGGATTACATAGAGCTCGTCATGTTACTTTTCCAGCAAATGCAGGGGTGGTTAAAATGCCCCAACAGGATGAGACCCTGCAAACACAACACCTCCTGTAGCTGAAGCAAGAATTCTTCATCAGTAGCTTCCTGTTAATTGGGTGACACTAACCACATGGTTCCTCTTATTGACTTGGTCTGTAATTCTACCCATAAGCTTCTGACTCACTCCTGGTTATTCTTTAGAGACATATCTTAACACTCTATCCATTTCTTAATATAGAGGGCAACACCTCCACCCTTCCTTCCTCTCTCGTCCCTTCTAAACAGCTTGCAGCCATCCATAGCCACACTGCAATCACAGGATTCATTCCATCAAGTTTCAGTAATGACCACTATGTCGCAGCTTTTCAGCAGTACAAGAGTAGTTTTATCTGAAGATGGTATTTCTCTAGAAAGATGGCCTCGTACCTCCATTTTTGTTTTCATCCTTCTCAAAGAATTCTATAGAAATCATGAATTTTGTATCAAACATTCTGGAGAATTAAGAGGCTCTATAATCTTTTCTGATTTCTAATTTTGTAAGAGGATTTTATTATATCTTGTCTGCAGAGAGTTCAATTGATTTGAGAAATATCCTCAAACTGTCCCCTACTGATTACCCGACTTGATCACATAAAAAAGAACATATAGAAATTCCATTGACAGAAGCTAACTCATTTTAAAAAGAACTGAATTTGCTGCTAAATTGTAGGCCCGGCTGTTTGAGCGATGTGATGAATCTTTAAAGTACTCCTTCTAGGACATTTATCAGGAAAAAAAAGAAAAGATAAACCTCACCCAAGAAATTCTTTCTGAAGTTCTCAGCTCATGTGGCAAAAAGCCATACACCAAATATGACATTTTGTAGACATCTCTGGAGTCGAAGCTACGGCCATGAGGCTCACCCTACGAATAAGAAGAAGAGGAACTTCCTCATTCTCTCAGTTCAAAAGCAAAAGTTCTCAGCTCTTTCAAAGGGCAAAAGTGACAGACACCTAGACAGACACAAAGAAAAAAAAAAAAGAATTATTGAATGAGTTTGTAATTGACCTCCAACTCATACTACACTGCACCAAAGGGAAAATAAGACAGAAGAACAATAGCTGGCTTCACTGAAAATGCGGTAAATATTTTCAGTGCACTGGCACAGCAAGTCAAACATCACACCAATAATGAAACATTCCTGGCTGGCTATACGAGGTAAATCTAAACCCGTGGTAACAATTTTAAAGAAGCTGTTTTGTAGGGCTTAAGAGGACAAAACTTAAGACTTTCAGTAAACAGTTTTTATCTCCGTGGATAAATCGTTTATTAAATAGGCATGTATATACTAACACTTCATTTGGAAAAATCTCTTCTTACTGCTCTGATTCCTGTTCAGCAAGACAGTCATACAAAGACACAGATAAGTGTTAGGGGGGCAGCTATACTTCTTTCATAGTCTGGAAAACAGAGTTATGAAAGGGTTAAATAGCTGTGCTGAGGGTCACACAAGGTGAAATCCAAAGGGCAGAAGGCTTTCTTCATCCTGTATGTACCACTTAATCCCAATGTCGGCTCTTTAAAGGGATCTTCAGAGAGATGAAGTTAGCCTCTGCATCTAGGGATGAATACGTCAATGACAGCAGGAGGACTGAATGTTTTCATCTCCTCTCTAATCATCAGGGCACAGCCATCAGTTTGCACACACAGGAGTACCTGCATCACTTCCTTATCAATGTTCCAATCACGAGAGTCTTAAATCTGCTAGAATGACAGCTCAAGACTGATGTATGAAATTGTAGTTATAAAGTCAGCAGACAGGGTAGAGAATGTCTGTTCTTTCAGTGTGTATATATATATATGTATATATTCCTTCTTCTATTTAATGCTTTTGTAAAAATTTCTCTGTTTGCTGTGCTAACTTTTGTCAGCAGAGCAGCGTGAGTGTTGCAGTGAATCAAGTTTTTACATAGAAAACTTATCAGCCCAATATCCCGTTAGTTCGAATTAGAGACTCCTTAAGACATATATAGAGAGTGTAGTGGAGGGGGAAAGCGTCTGGACACGTACTTTATATCAGTTGTCTGGTAATGGTGACAGGTGCATTTGTCAGGCCCCAGGGAGCAACGCCATTAGATTCACTTTATTAATTGAGCAGATTACATGTTTTAGGAGATCCATTCCTCCTTCTCCCAGCTCCTCTTCCTTTTCTTTGACATTCTATGGTTAAGGTAGGGAAGGGGAAAATACACTTTCTTTGGCTTTATCAAGTTATAATTAAGCATGAAGGGAGTAGCAAGATCTAATGGTAATGCAGAGGGTACAGAACACTGACAAGGTCAATTATCTCCTCATAAGTCCCACAACGGCAAGTATTAATAAGAATAATAGTAATTGAATGTGAGTTTGTTGAGCTTTAATTCCTATTTTAAAGTTTTCTTCTGCATGATGCAGACAGGATGGTGGATGCTACTGAGAGGTTAAATCAGTGGCCTCCAGTCCTATAGGATTTCTTACCAGTCTGAGGATCCTTACAGCACTTATCTGCCTAGCCAGATACCTAGGATGAAGAATGCAGCAAGCGGGAAAGGCAAGCAGGGTAAAATCCATTCCCCTAGGATTTTGGTTGCTCTCTGTATTAAAGTGATTTCAGCATATGCCACTTCCTGAATAGTCAGCACAGAGCAATGAAACAGTGTCAGGTTCAAATATCCCCGGACTTGGAAGAAGCATAGATGTATTTTATGTGGGGAAGTGATGTTGTGACCAAAGTCACTACTCAAAATTCCTGGCTGGGATAATCATTAGGGTCTTCCCAGGAAACTGCAGCTCATCCAACAGTTAATGATACTGCTAGAGGAATTTTGATTTTTTGCAAGAATAATTCTGGTAGTGTGTACAATATACTCTTTTCCTTTCCATTTCTGATTGAAATACAGTCTCAAATCTCCTAGTCTGAGATATTCTGAACTCACGATTTCTTTTAGGGGTTTTGATTCAACTAATCAATGTTCAGTTCTCATTTGAGGTACAACATAATAAATCTAGAATAGCTCCAATGCAACTAGACATCTCAGTGCAGCTCAGCAGGCTTGTTTTAGCATCTCTTAGAAAACTCCCTCTCAGGAATGGTCATAGGCAGAAGCAACGGCTCTTATTTATGGGAATTTTATTTAGCTGATGAATTCTTCCTGCTATTAATTATATTTTATATTCTATACTATAAGTCTGGGAAATTTTTTTTATTTCCTTAGGATGTTGCCAAGGTATTATTCTATTTAGTTTTACCTGGTTAACCTGTTTAGCAACAAATATAAATTAAAAGCCTTCTGTACTTTACTGTATCTGTATCATGCTCCCACATTCACTTGGCTAATCAGTGCTTCCTTTAACATATTTTATTCATTTTTTACAGTGAAACCCAGTGGGTGTACTAAGTGATATCAAATTTGAGCTTTTCCTGGAAAAGCTCATGTTTTCCAAATGATCTCGCTCTGTGTTTTATTCTAGGCAGTATCACAGGGACCAAGCACACCTAACAAGTCAAAAGCCAATATATTTAGCTTTTCCTCAAGAGAGACTAAATAAATAATATAGATAGTTAGATTGCCCACTGCCACAAGCATGCATTTTTCATGCAAAATTTATGATCCAAGTATACAAGACATTGTGGATATACAAAAAAAACCCACCAGTAATCCTGTGTCTCTGCAAAAAAACCCAAAAAACTATTTAGATGCATAAAATGTGCTCACTGGCAGGGGTAAGATCCATAGGGCGTTGTGTGCACAATGCAGCACAAATATTGACTAGTAAAAAGACTGTTTACTGCTGAAGAGATGGGAGACTCATTAGTGGCATAACAGAACCATAAGCTGGCCTCCTCCAGAGGCACAGAAGTTAGTAGCAATGAAAATGACGTCTGAGAAGGACGCTGCCATCTGTAAGTTTACACATTGGATGGCTTAGGGGGGAAAGAAAGGCACAAAATTATTCTGAAACCCTGATGAAAAAGTTCCTAAGAAGGAGAAAGTACTTGGGAAATGGAATATAATCAAGCAGTGCATTTTTTCTTTGATAGAGCATGGAAGTTAGTGAGAAAAACAATATTTTTTGTTTATATTTTTGTTTTATATGCCATCTTTTTATTTCCAATGAGAATTATAAAACACAAATTTTTATTTTGCAATATAGTCCTATGATAAACAAAGTGTCCTAATGATTATGTCTGGATCATTTTCCCCCAAACCCTAACCCCTGTGAATTGAGAAGCATGATACAGAGAGTGACAGGAGTCTAGGGACAGAATATTAAAATTTAAATCCTGCAAGTCATGTTCAATAAAAATACATCAAGGGGGATGAAACCTTTACAATTCACCAGCACATTTTACTCTACAATTTTCAAAAGGAAAGTAGCAGGGGTCTCAATCGAAGCACGTTGAAATGTTCCATCAAATACATCTCTTCTAAATGTAGCCTGACAGTGCCTGCTTCCATTTCCCATCTTCTCACTTAAATGGGTAACACATGTGTAAATGATGTTTATTTTATTGTAAATAGAGTGTTGTCTCTGCCCTTTAATATCATGGCTCTGTTCTTGCACCCTTGATGTCTCCTCTAACTGTTAACATAGTCTTCCATACACATTCATCAAGGCTGGAAAGGTCTCTGGTCAGCTACCTCATCCCCCTGCACAGTGTCAGGATGGATATAATAGGCTTTTTCCATCCCTAATAATTGGGTATCATGTCCTGCCTTGAATATTACTTCCTCATTTACACAAGCTCTTCTGGCATTTTACTCCATTGCCTGAACTGTTCCTCTGAGACTGGTTAAAACTTTACTTAGTATTTAGCCTACAGTTTTTCTTCTGAAGTGTGGTGCACAATGTCTTTGTCAAGAAACAAAGTTCTATCTTTTCGTATATCGCTTAAGAAGTGCGTATTATGCTCTGTGTTCCTCATCATCCAGCTGTGAAACAGACATTGGTGGATGAAGACGAGATGGGGCTGCCTAATTGCACAGGGGACAGCTTCACCAGTGACACTCACATCAAGAACCTCACCATGACCCCAAGTATTTAAGACTTTGGCTGACATTTGGGAACACAGAGATTCTGGATTTCTTCCAGAGATCAGACCAGTGGTCCCTCTAGTGGCAATTTCTGTCATGGATTACCAATTCCTTCAGAAGAAGCAGTGGACAACTGCATCTCTGGAGAGATAGCTGCTTCTGGAGCCTGCTTAGTATATTAGCCAGAGTCCGAGTGTGACATCCAATTTCAAACTATCCATTAGGCCATGTTGTCAAACCCTCGAGTTTGTCATTGTGTACTGATGGCTGACCTCCACCTTAATCTTCCACCCTGAAGCTAAAGTCTACTTTTGTGTGTGTGATGATACTGTTCAGTTGTGTGCTGGTTTACGTCAGGACACATGTGCTTTTCACTGCCTATGGAGGGCTTGTCCCAGTAGCATGAATGCAGGATGCTACGATCACATTTCATAAGCAAATGTTTCCTAAGACTTTTACCCTTTCTGCTTTGGATTTTTACGGCATTTCTTCACAATTTCAGTGAACATAAACATTCAGAAATGCATTGGATGCCCATGCCCAGGTGCTGGCAGCTGAAGAGGGTGTTGCAAGGGCAGCCTCTGTGAGGAAAGGCAGCCTCACTGCAGGGCACAGTTGAGCCTGTCAGCAAGGCTGGTGGTGCTTCTGTGAAAACAGATTTCAGAAACAGCAAAAAAAACACTGGACAGAGAGGAGGAAGGAAGGACAAGAATGAGAAATAGCCATGCAAACACCAGAGAAAGAAGGGAGGAAGTAGTCCCAGCCCACAGTGCTGCAGCCTGAGGAGAGGATGGCTCTGGAGCAGGTACTGCAGCCCATGGAGAACCCTGTGGTGAAGTAGGTGGCGATTCCTGAAGGAGCTGAGACCTGTGGAAAGCCCATATCAGAGCAGGGGAAACATGTGAGAGGGGAAGAGTTACAGAGAAAAACTGGCAGATACTGATTGTACTCCCTGCCTCCCTGGGTTACTCGGGCTGGGTAGAGGGGGCTGAGGAACTCTGGGAAAGTTAGAGGAGAGATACTGCTTTAAGGTTTGGCTTTTTTTGTTTCTTAATACCCAAATCTATTTTAAACATCAAAAAATTGAGTTAATTTTCCTATCTTTTTTGACCATGACAGTAACCAGTAAGTGATCTCCCTGTCTCTATCACAACCTGCAAGCTTACTTTTTTCTGTTTTTCCTATTTTCTTCCCCAGTCCTTCTGATGGGAGCGAACAGCTGAGTGGGAGTTTGCCTATTAGCCAAGGTGAACCCACACAAGGGGAAAAAAAAGCAAATAGCACTCAGCCAGATAGGGCTGTCGGCAGTAAGGTTTTCTATATAGGCTTGGGGGTTTTGTGAACTATAAAAAGATATTTTAGATCACTATAAAGAAGTTAAGCTGGAGTATAACTTGATCAGCTCAGTATATCCAGTTTAACCTGTTAATTCATTCCTCATTGGTTTAGTATCTGGTTCTCTGAATATTTCTGTTAATAACTTTACACACATGAATAGATCCGTTAATCACAACTAAGGAGACTGGAAGGCTCTCAGATGTTTGCAAGAGAATGCTATTTGCCTGTAGAAGTCAGCTTCACACAGACTTTCGGGGCAATGTTTTCCTCTATGGTATTAGCCAAAACGCATAAAAGGTCAGGAATGTGAGCATGATTATTTCAGATGTGAAATGTCACCCAGATGCTTTCATAAATATAAATCCACATCATTTATACTGTCGAGTTCTGCCAGGTTAAGAAGTGTAGTAGTCTTGGATTTGTAAAGTAGCTCCTCATTTGTCACTTACAGAAAACTGAGACGCTTGAAATAAAAGTGACAATCCTCTAAACCTAAGTAGAGGTGTTGCCTAGGCAATTTGGCAACTAGATGTTCACAGCACCAAGCCGAAGGTGGCCATAAAGTGAGAGACACCACATAAGAGGGTAAAGCTACACTGTAGCTGTAGATGGGGTCCTCAAACATAGCTCCCTTTAGAACCCTTTTAGTTACCTGCACTGATATGTCATCTAATGACAGAGCTTTCTCTAACTCCATTTGTGCTAAACAAAAATGATCAGAGAATTGTAGTTTAGCTTGATGTATATGCACTGGACCTGTGGACAGAGTAGGTGAAAACCCACAGTAAATGCAGGTGCTCTAGTCCCAGCTGCAAAAAGAAAGCAGTGTGCAAGACTAACAAAGTCCCTCTATATTTGGCTGCCAAGCCTAATTATGTTTCCATGCCTGTCCTGGGATCTAAACCCTTTTGCCCTATAACCTATACACAATGACCTGTAGGAGTAAAGAAGCAGAAAACACAGATTCCCATCTTCAGTCGGTGCATAGCCTTGACACCTGGAGTGTTTTCATCTTTGTCTCTCTTTTAGAAAGGACTTCCCTTTCATTAATTTGTCTCATCATCTTTTCAGTCTGTTTGATGTGGTTGGCATCCACAAGTTGCTGTGGCAACAAGTTACACAATTAAATCCTTTCAGATGTTTTTTGTTTGAGCTTTGGTCTATTTAATCTCTTCGTGTATGGAAACAGTTTTGTATGTTCAGTCTTGCCTGTGTTTTTCTCATAGCTGTTTTATTCTTTCTGAAAAGCAAAAGAGGAACATGACAGAACACACTCCATTTTTTTGTGGATGTTCCTTGTAGGAGAATAAAGATTTTGGTTTTGTTATTATTTATTTCTCATAAGTTTTGGCTGTGTTGTTACAGAAGTACCGATGTAAGTGTCTGTTTTAGGTGCAGTTATGCCAGCATAAACTGTTTTGTGATACATGGGAATAAGGAACAAACTGCACTAGGATTATGAAAGTCAAAGTGCATCCACTATAAGGGCAGCAAAGTATCAGTAATAGCAATAATAGCGGTGATTTCTCTCTGAAAATAAATTGTACCGGTAGTTCTGCACTTAGAGTTCATGCTTATACCAGCCATATATGAAAGAGTCACCCAGGAAAAAGTTTCAATGTATGCTTGATTTCAATCTCTGAATAATTCCACAGATATTTCTTTCATTTTTTCTGGGAGTACTCGTCTGCCTTTAGTCTGTACACATGCTTTCTTGGGTCAGGGCCCAAAGCATTTAAGCAAATATTTATCAGATAATTCACAGAATTTTCCGGCTTTACTGGGAGCCTATTTCGTTACGCCCCTGCATGTTCTTATGCCAGGGGTGAAAATGAGCCTAATCTCTTACACTTTGAAAAAGAACAGATTCATCTGATTGAAACCAGGAGATTGAATTTTAAGCATTTAATAACTCAGTTTTGTGTCTAGTCTGGACACACAGTAATCATATTTGTATTCGAATAGGGAAAAGATTTTCATCCTCATGGATTAGTACACAGGTGTAATCCCCTACAGAATTAGTTACTTTTACAGGCTCACTTGTCTAAATAAGGCAGTGGGTAGCATTTATGTCTGTCTACATTAACTTCCTTGTTCCGGGCCAAGAATCATACTTAGACTTTCTGTGATTCCAGCCTCATAATCCTTTATCCATCTGTAACATATCTATTGGCTCCACAAGATCAGGCTTATTACAAATCTCATCTCTTTTTCCACTACAGGATATTTTTGTCAATGAAGGGGTACCCTGAACGCATGTGATTCTGCCATAGTCCCCAATAGGATATGTGCATCTGGCCAAGGTGGATTCAATACACATTGCACTAGGTTCTGCTTTACAGTAGGAGTTTGAACCTGCAGTTTCTCCATTGTAATTTCCTAGATGGAGACTCAAAGATACACTTAAGAGGAGGCTGTCATAATATGAATGAAAAGTGATTTTTGGACACAACCTTGAGCTTCAGTTAGTGTTTCAAATGTAATGGAGAAGATAACCTGGATTACTTAGTTATCCTTACACGGTGAGCTCTGGATGCAGTCCATCTGCAGTCCAACTTGGGCAGTTATAGAAATTGGCAGTTTTATGTGTACTTTTACAGACTCAAGCTCACTTTTGGCACCCTGCGGCTTGTGTAAACCGCTGGCTTCTGTCTAACTATCCAGCTATAGTGGGAATAATGGTCTTGTGTCTTTTACAATTCATTACTGACTTAGGACTGCATATATGTGTAAGCTCCAACTGTCAAGTATACAGGTTAAATTTTAGCACACAGCTGGCCATTTTATTTCACTTAGAAAGTTAATCATTCACCACCCTTTCAAATGTTCTTCTTATCTCTTCCCTAGCCTAGCCAGTTACTCCTTGTAATACCCAGAATGTCTCACATTTGAGGTTATGCTGTTATTTCAAATTTGTCAAATTTTTGATAGAGTTTTCTCATTGCTTAGTGACACTAACAAGATTTTACTTTTGTTTACCTATTTTATAAAATGTTTTGTTGAAGATGGGTTTCATCTGAACATAATGAATTGAGTTGAATTTAATGTTCCCATGACTTTCTAGCCATCGTTATCTTGTCCTTTTACTCATTAAAACAGGCTTAAATGCTATCTAGTTTCCATGGATGTATTCATACAAGTCCTCTCATCTTCCATAGTTTCTTGGGGTAGCAGTAATTTGCAATGTTTTATTTTTTTGCTATTATTATTATTTCCCATCTATGGTTGCTGGGCTATTAAAGCAGAGCCGCAAGACCTTGCTACGGTAGAAAAGTTAACCATGTTGTTGGTGAAAACTGGAAACAAAACCATTTCAAGAATTCAGCTGAGTGAAACGGGATGACAAGATCTAGGGGATTTAGAAACAGAGAGATTAGGATATTTCCAGCATATTTTAGCCAGTTTGATTGCTTTTTGAGGAATGAAGTAATGGTGGGACATTGGCCTAGAAGTAAAAATTCTTGTTCTAATGTCTCAGATCCTAGTTTTCAAACTGAGAACTCTCAATATATTGTATTATGAGCAGAATACTCATCTGAGGATGAGATATGATAGACATCTTCATCCTATTTTGTTAATAGAAACCATCTGTTTTTGTTTCCAGTTATTTTTTTCATTTCCTTAAACATAAAGTGTAATTTTCTTTCCTCTCAGAAGGCACAGATCTTTTATTTTTCTTGATTTCTATCAGTACTGTGGGGACGTCCTGTGTAGGGACCTACTGTTTTTTCATTGTGAAAACACATTTAAGACTTAATGATAGACCAATAGATGGATGAATGGGGGGAGGAGGGAGAAGAGGGGGAGAGAGAGAGGGAGAGAGGGAGAGAAGGGGG
>NW_009733892.1:0-528 GCF_000703405.1 Apaloderma vittatum
CCACGCGAGGTGGACTGCTCGTCCTCCTGCAGGTTTCTTCACGCTGGACGGCCAGCCCCGGAGCATGACCTGCCCTTCCACCGGCCTGAACGAAGAAGACTTGACGCACATTGGTCAAGTGGCCAGCTCGGTGCCGGTGGAGGATTTCACTATCCATGGAGGTAGGAGCTTGCAGAAGCTATGCCCCGCTGGACCTGTTGCGGTTCTGTGGGGTGTGTGGCCGGCAGGGTGGGGGAGGGGACTCTCCCCTTCGATTCTGCTCTGGTGAAACCTCACCTGCAGTTCTGTGTCCAGCTCTGGGGTCCTCAGCACAAGACAGACATAAACCTGTTGGAGTGGGTCCAGAAGAAGCCACAAAAGTGATCCCAGGGCTGGAGCACTTGTGCTGTGCAGAAAGGCTGAGAGAGCTGGGGCTGTTCAGCCTGGAGAAGAGGTTCCAGGGAGACCTTATAGCACCTCCCAGTGCCTGAAGGGGCTACAGGAAAGCTGGGGAGGGACTCTTGATCAGGGAGTGTCATGACAGGACAG
>NW_009733892.1:623-938 GCF_000703405.1 Apaloderma vittatum
AGAGAAGCTGGGGAAGCTTCCACCGCCCTGGAAGTGGTCAGGGCTGGGCTGGATTGGAGCAGCCTGGGCTGGTGGGAGGTGTCCCTGGCCGTGGCGGGGGCGTTGGAGCCAGATGATCTTTGAAGGTTCCTTCCAGCCCCAACCTTTCCGTGAAAATTAATTCACGGGGCAGCTGTGATTAAGGGAAGCGAACCGAGCAGCAGCTCTTCTTCGGAGCTGATCCCTCCCTGCAGCCCTGATGCCTTGTCACTGGTTCATGTCCCTGGACGAGGAGGATCCGTTCCTCTGCGCCCGGGAACGCGCAGTCTGTCAGCT
>NW_009733892.1:1092-1316 GCF_000703405.1 Apaloderma vittatum
GCGTCCAGGACGTCGAAAGGGGGACGTTCAGGTAAAGCTGCGCTTTTGGTGGCCGTGAAGGCGGTGCCAGCTTTTCCGGAAGGGATCCCAAGGGTGACGATGGAGTAACGCTTTCCCCTCTTCCAGCCATCGCCACCACGTCCTGCACGATCAGAACGTGGACAAGAGGACCTGCATCCCCATGAACCACCTCTGGCCCAACCAGGCTCCTTACACCGTCTGCA
>NW_009733892.1:1405-1622 GCF_000703405.1 Apaloderma vittatum
CGCGGCCGGCCCGCAGGAGTCGAGCTGGGCTTCGCCATGGCGAGCCCCAATGCCCTGGTGCTTTGGGAAGCCCAGTTCGGGGATTTCCACAACACTGCTCAGTGCATCATCGACCAGTTCATCTGTCCCGGCCAGGCCAAGTGGGTGAGGCAGAACGGCATCGTCCTGCTGCTGCCCCACGGCATGGAGGGCATGGTAAGGCCCCTCCCCCAGCTTG
>NW_009733893.1:0-1679 GCF_000703405.1 Apaloderma vittatum
GTGCGGGTGTTCCCCATCCCGGCGGGGTGCTGTTAGTTAGCCACCGGGTCCCGTGGTGACTAAGGCTGAGGGGCCTCGGGCCTCCAGCCACCGCTCAGAGCGGGAAGAGTTGACTGGGCCTTGCCAAGGCCCGTGTTAACACCCTCCGCCTATGAACTGCCTTCCGGCTCCGAGGCCCCGCTCCAGCGCTGGGATTCTTCACAGGAGAGAGCTTTTCCCTCGTACTCAGTCAGGTACAAGCCCCACTGATGTTTGCCACCGACCACCTCCTTGTCTCCCATGTGCCTCAGCAGAGATTTTGGGAGGATCTGCTGCATGATCTTGCCGGGCACTGAGGCAAGACTGACTGGCCTGTAGTTGTCCAGGTCTTTCTTTTCTCCCTCTTTGAAAATGTTTCCCCTTTTCCAGTCAGCGGGAACTTCACCAGACAGCCGCGACTTTTCAGATAGGGTGGGAAGCGGCTTTGCATCTTTGTCCGCTGGTCCCCTCAGGACCCACGGATGGATCTCGTAAGGTCCCATGGACTCACACATGTTCAGATTCTTTAGATGGTCTCGAATGTGGTCTTCTCTTACCGTGGTGTGGTAGACACACTTGAGGGAAGGCAAGCCATCTAAGACCTTGAGAGGTGAGCCTGTGCACACCTCACGACCTTCAGCAAGGCCAAGAGCAGGGTCCAGCACTTGGGTTGGGGCAATCCCAGGGTCCAGCACTTGGGTCAGTGCAGTCCTCAGTGCAAATACAGGCTGAGTGATGAATGGATTGAGAGCAGCTCTATGGAGGAGTTGGGGATGCTGGTTGATGAGATACTACTCCACACCAGCCAGCCATGTACGCTAGCAGCTGAAAAAGCCAACCATGTCCTGGGCTGCATCAAAAACAGTGTGGCCAGCAGATCAAGAGAGGTGATTCTGCCCCTCTGCTCTGCTCTGTTGAGACCCGACCTGCAGTACTGAGTCCAGTTCTGGAGCCCCTGGCACAAGGACATGGACCTGTTGGAGCAAGGCCAGAGGAGGGCCACAGCAATGATCAGAGGGCTGGAGCAGCTCTCCTATGAGGACAGGCTGAGGCCTGTTCAGCCTGGAGAAGAAAAGGCTCCAGGGAGTACCTGAAGGGGCTGCAGGAAAGTTGAGGAGAGGCTGCTTACAAGGGCATGTAGTGATAGGAGGAGGGGCAATGGTTATAGAGTGAAGCAGCGTCGTTTTAGATCAGACATTAGGAAGAATTCATGGGGATGGTTGGAACTAGATGGCCTTTAAAGTTCCAACCCAAACCATCCTATGGTTCTGTGCCTGCAGGCTCTGAGGCACCGCAATGTCAGCCAGCAGCTGGCAGGCACATGCCAGGGACATCAGGGCAGCACATCTTGCTTGTCCTCTGTAGCTCTGAGACCACAGTGATGGGGACAAGCCAATGTGCCTTGCTAAGGTGGTGAGGACACCTGGATGGCAAAGCCTCCAGTGTTCACTTGGAGGCCACCAGCATTGGACTGCCCCAACAGGCTGCAGCCCCTCCAGAGCCACCCAACACCATCCCTGCAGGAATCCACTAGCAGCCTTTCCCCCCAGCACCCACCTCACTGGGCAGAGAAGCACCAACACCCCTCGATACACGGCACGGAGTTTTTATTCATGGTGCAAGCAAGCTCTGGCCCCACGCCAGCCTGTCCTTTGCCAAGG
>NW_009733894.1:0-1519 GCF_000703405.1 Apaloderma vittatum
GATGCCTATTTCGGTGCTTTTCCTTTTTTTTTTTCCCCCCTAAGAAGTGACCTCTGCATTCTTGGCACCGTGGCAAGAGCCGTGGGCTTCGGATTGGTCTAGAAGGCGAGAGAGGAGGGTCCTAGAGGGCAATTTCGTAGAGAAAAGGCATCGGTGAAACGAATCCCTTTGGTTGCTGCCCTTCTGGCAGATTCTAAAAGAAATCTGGGGGTTTGAATCGTTCCCTTGGCTTTCCGAGGGATGCTCCAGCCCAGGGGGTGCATTTAAAAGAGGAATAGCATAGATTGTGCAATTTATTTCTCTATATTCATATATTATGAATAAATATTACACATATACATGCGTATTATGAATAGGTGTATCATACATATCTATTCACTATATGTATATATGATATTTATGTCTCTGGATATGAAAGTAATCAAAGGGGGGGAAGTTCCGACTTTGTCCCTAAACCCCAAAACTTGATATAAAATGGGTAGAAGGGGGGAAAAAAAAAAAAAATCTCGTCGATTTAAAAACTTCACGCTTTAACCCGTCTCGTAGAGCGAAATGGCAAAACAAAGAGCAAAGTGTGCGTTGGGCTTCAAAAGTGGCTCGTAAATGGAGTTTAATAATGGTTTTAAGGGTTGTTTGGAAATGCAAAACAGCTACATCCGTCTCGGGTAGGTCCTGGGTTATTTAGGGATGGAGAAAGAACGGGCTTATGGCTACTGGCGAGCGGCTTGTTTTGACAGTTTACAGTGAAATTTAACAAGCTTGGTTAAGCAGAACATCCACCTCGGCGCAGCGCAAAGATCTGAAGCCTTAAGCTGGTGGTAATTGCTCGCTGGCAGTAAGTGCAGCTCTTTAATGTTGTTTTTATACGTGTCGGGCGAAATTAGCCTGGTCGGGGACTTTTGCTTGTTCAGCTGCTCTGAAGGAGCAGTATTGCACCTGCTTTGTCGCGGCCCTTCTGATAAATTTCTCCGGACGTGGCGATAATCGCCCTGGGGGAAGAGCTCGTGTGGAGGTGCCTTGCGGGAGAGAGAACTTCAGGCTCGGCGGGGCTGCTCGGAGCGCATCGAGATCTGGTTTCTTGGCGTTGCTGTCCTGGCTGAGTTTAATTTCATCTCCTGCACCTGCTTGGAAACTCCTCGAGCCGTAGGTCACTTCCTCAGCCACATCCGAGACGAATCCGGCCGCTGTGAACGTCCCTGCTGCTTATGGACGCCTGCTATGAAATGCCAAGGTGGAAAACAAACCACTCTGTTGTGGTTTTTTTTATTTATTTCAAAGCCTCACGCCCACCTGATGAAACAGATCCAGGGATTGGGAAAGGGTTTGGCACGGAGGAAGGAGCGGCAGCGTCGCAGCTCAGCACCCCAGGAGGGGCCGGCAACCCCAGAGAGTGGCCGTGTCAACCTCTTGGAGAAGGATTAAAATGAAACCCTTCCTGCTTTGTGGGCTTTTCTGTGTTGGTTGGTGGTTTTTTTTAATGCCTGTCGTAGGGTTGGTTTCGCCGGCGCTGACACGGCTC
>NW_009733894.1:1745-4324 GCF_000703405.1 Apaloderma vittatum
TGGATTTTCTCGATGCGGAGCTTTAGGGAGCGGAACGGTTACCGCTCTTGCTTTTTATGCGGGATGCTCTCAGGCAATGTGATGAAAAATGCACGGGAGAGACAGATTTTTATTTTTAATACTAAAAATGACGTTTGAGAGCATGCTGGGGTTAAGGAAAATGCGTGGCCATGTCTGCAGTTGTGAGGGTAGTTGGATTGGCACGGTCCCATTAGGTGGATTTTCTTTCGCCTGATTATCTTAGCTACCAGTCTCTGTCCCTAGAACACCCGGTAATCGTCTTACCGGCTGCAATTTGGTTTTCTTTCTTTCCTGTACAGAGGAAGGGGAGCGGCCGGTTGTTATTTATTTATTTATTTTAAATTATTGCGATGTGAACCTTGGCGTCGGGCCTCCCGAGGGCTTGTCCTCAGTGACGGTCACCCTCCCTTTCAGACCAATCTCCCTCTGAGATCATCGTGTGTCGCTGGCAGGTAACCTGCGACAATCTCTTTTTCCAAAGGAGCTTGAACAGACAAGTTTAGAGAAATCATGGACACTCAGCAATTAAAGGTTTTCTTTCCATGTCCGCGTGTGCCCTAGGGTTGTGTCTGAATTCAGTGGCTGCTGGGGTTTCGCTCGTGGAGTCCCCGAGAACTTCACATAGGACACTGATGCCAAGTGGAAAAAGAAAATAAATCCATTTCTAATTTGATCTGTATTCCAAAGATAAACTACTTCTGCTGTGCCCTCAAGGCCTTTAAAGATGCAGAGTTTCTTTTTCATCGCTTGGCCTTTTTGTATAATCAAATTTGAGTCGATGCAGACTCAATACTATTTTTTTATTTAGTTTTTTTTGCAATCACGGTTAGTTTTAGTGGCCTTTTATTCCAAAGCTGCCTTGACCGCTTACAGCTGTCACCTGTCCGCTTCAAATTCCCAGGATTTGGGGCGAGGAAAAACCGACAGCATCTTTTCCAGCAAAATTGCCTTTCACCTCGTTGTTTTTGGGTTCGTGCAATTAAATTCACGTGGACAAAAATCCCGGTCCTGTGCCATTTCTGCAGACCTTGGGGACTCCTGATTGCCTGCTGCATCAAACAAAGAACTCCACCTAGGGGAAATTTCCACTTTGGCGTCGAAATGTAGAAACAGCTCGGTAAAATTCCAGCCTAGAGCGTGCGGCCTTGGGTTTGCTTTCGGTTCCTAAAGCTTCGCTTCCTGGTAAGCGCGAGGAAATCACGCTTTCCTGTCAGAGAGCTTTTGTGCGGCGCCTCGGCAAAAGCTTTTCTCGAGGGACGGTGGCATAAAAGGAAAGAAAGCGAATCAGATGGACGTCGGATCCCATGGAGAGGCTCTGGAATTTGGGCCGCGGTGTCGAAAGCCATGTGACGGCGAGCTCTTCGGGAGAAGGCCTTCCGCTCTCCTTGTTTAACAAGTGAAATATTTATGACCTCTCTTCGATGTTGTTTAGGCGGCGATACCTCCACCAGGGATTAAATGAGGTTTTGTCCGTGTGTTTGTTGAGAATTATTTGAGAATTATTAGGTAGGTGGATGGGAGCTTCGTTGTCATTGCCTCCCGCTCCTCCTGCATCACCTTAGATTTTAAGAAAGGATTAATGAATTGTTCTAGATACCAACAAGGTGTTGCTTGTAAAAATTCCCCCTTGGCGTTTTCCCCCTTGGAGGTGCGTGGCCTCAAGCTCGTCAACAGAAGGTATCTGGGCTGCAGCGTCTGCTTCCACAAATGAATTTAAAGCACAACTTTGTTCTGCAGTTGAAAACAGAAGAGAAATACGCTATCCCCAGCTACCTTCTTGTTAGAACAACGAATACCTCTGTTCCTGCGCTTTGGTGTTTCAGACTCGTCTCGTTAACCGCTCGTGTTTTCTAAATGGGTGTAATCCTTCAGGGCTCGCTCTCGGGCTACTTTACCTGCGGCAGAACTCGACGCCGTCAGTTTTTAGTTCAGCATCGCCGAAACGTGGTGTTAATTTGAGATGAGGCTCGCTCTTAATCGGAGCAATTCGAATACTTGCCATGGCCTAGAACCCCTTCAGGTAACGCTTCTAATTCAGGACTGGGCTTGAACTTGCAAGATTGCCCCGTTTTCCTCCACGAGTGGGCAACACGCTGCTTATTTATTTCCTCAGATTCGGGAGAACCGATGGCTCCTCCTTGGTCCAGTAGGCCAGGAGGTAACTTGTGACAAGTGACCAAACTCCTCGTGTTCTGCAAACGGAGTTCAACTAATCTTTGGAGCAGCAAGACGGAGCCCGCTTGGCTTTATGTGATCAGGTGTCCACCCGGGCAGGAATCCGTGTGGCTAAGCTGCTTACCGGCACGGCGTTTCCCCGCCTTACCGCGGGTGTTTTCTCTGTAGCCAGCGGGGAGAAGAACGCCGTTGTTATTTTTGAGAGATCAACCCGTATACGTACTAAATCTTGTTCCACTATTTTGTTGTCTGTGAGGATTGCTGCCACGATGTTGACGTGCCGACTGCAAGGAGCGCGGCTTCCCTTGAGTTTTTGGGGTGGGGTTTTCTTTTCTATCTTTTTTTCTAGAGATTTTATGCCGGCTGGTAACATCCTTTAGCAA
>NW_009733894.1:4399-12194 GCF_000703405.1 Apaloderma vittatum
CTGGCTGCAGAGTTTAAATTAATCTCCTTTGCGGGTGCCTTTCTGGGGGATTCCTCTTCTGAAGCCTTGAAAGTTTCACCAGTTATTTTGCCTGCTGGGCTTTCCTGCCCAGATGGGCAAGCCCAGCCCTCCAAGCCATGATGTGGGCTCTCAAGTTGTATTTTTTTTTTTCCATGCGGTGCGTGAGCTTCGGAGAAGCTCACCGGGGAGACGAAATCAATCAGCGTTTGCCTCGGATGGATTTTCCGTCGTTTGAGGCTAACTGAAAATCATTATGAAACGGTGACTCGGAGTTCCAGTTTTTCAAGCCACCCAACACGGGGGGCTTCAGAACCGCCGGAGTAACTTAGATGCAGCCGAGGAAAGAAAATAAACCCCAAAAGGTGAGGCACTGAGTCATCCCTGGTGCTGCCACAACGTGACTGATCCGCGGTGCCCTGCAGAGGTGCGGTGTGGAGCCTGACGGCGCTCCAGCGCTCGCATCCCAGGCTTTGGCGCGGCGACAGGGATGCATTTAAGTGATTTCAGGCAGTAAGCGTCTCTCGAGTGGAATTGCAGCAGTCAGAAGCGTGTTTTGATCGAGGTCAAGGACGGAGAGCCGGCACGGAGGGGCCGTGGTTCCTCCTCACAGTAGGTTAATGCTCAGCGAAGTTGCCTTTTAAGAGTGGCTAATGACCATCTTCTGAGTGACAGCTTCATCTTTAAATAAAAGTGGTGCTTAACCTTGAAAGTTCCCTGACTCCTTCGGGTCTTTTTTTTCTTCCATTTGCTGCTTAGGTTGTATTTTCACATATTCTGAGGTGTTGGTCAGTGTTGTGGGTTTTTTAATTCTTGTGGGGGAGTTTTATTATTCTGTCGAGTCTCTAACAGGGACTTGCATTTTCTCACTCGCTTGAGTTCTTTAATCTGCCACCTCAAAGCACGAAAACAGTCAGTGAGGAGACCTCAAAAATCATCTTCTGCTGATGTCGTTGCAGAGATGAAACGGCGGGTTGGTGTTTTCCAGGAGTTTTCCCTACGCGAACCTCAGTACCGAGATGCTTAAATCAAAAGCCAGACATTTGCATTTTTAATCTTTGGGCTTTTCTTTAAAGGCTCTTAATGTTATTTTTAGCTCCAGCTCACTGCCAAAAAGCTTTTGTCCCTTTTCTTCTGGATTTTTTTTTTGGCTTGATGAATCCCACGGGTTGTGATGTCACAGGGCGGCGCAAAGCGACAGCAACGAAAAAATCTCACCGCTGCCATCTGTTAAAACAACCGCGATGCCCTCGTGTTAGATTTCGAGCGGATTTGGATTGCATCTTCGCATCAGAAGCTGGTCCCTGCTTAGACTCGTGGTAACCTCCAGCATCAAGCTTTTAATCGCCAAATTCTCTGTATGGTTTTGGACTTGGCCTGACACTTTGCCAAGTCTAAGTTAAGCAGTACGGGGGTTTTTTTAGTTTTTTTTTTTTTTAATATCTTACCATTCGTACTGGGACTAGAAACTTGCTGAAAATGACCCTGGAGGAATTTGCGTGAATTAGGAGAACTCATTAATGCCGACGCTGGTAGTTGTACAATAATTGTGGCCTGAAATAGAGAGGGGCAGCTTTGCTTTAATCTGTTAAGTGTTCCTCTCAAAAGATTAAACGCAAAATGTTGATTCGAACCTGTGGTTTGAGTTCCCGGCGAGTAATATCGGCGTTCGGACGCGAGTCTTTCTCTGCATAATTTATCAAAGCAGCTCTCGCTGGAGAAATTGAGTTTGATGTCTGCTCCGTTTTCCGCTGCGAGATCACGTACGCGTTTGGAAACCCTAAAGAGTGGGAGCGTGTCAGGAGCCGAGCTAAGCACGTTAGTCTCCGTAACGGCTGCGGACAGAGATTAATTCTGAAGTGTAGGGTGTGGCAGCGCTCACGCGTGTGTTTCAATGTCAGGAAAAAAGGGAAACTGAGAAATCAGTGAGGGTGCAACTTATTGTGGGAACCAGTTGTTGCTCTGGCGTGGAGGAGGATGCTCACAGCTCCCGTTTGGGTGGCTGGAATCGTGTTGAATGCCTCCAAGCTGTTTCGAGTTGCAGAGTTTCAAATAACCAGTTCCTTTTCCAGAGCCTTGTGGTCTCAGCAGCGGCGGAGAAGGTTTGGGGTTTGTTTTCTTCTTGGTAGCCAACCTGAGAAGTTTGCATTTTGCTCTTGGACGTACCGGTGTGTTACAAGTCAGCTGTGGTGTAACCTGGGCGAGGGCCAGACCCCAGGAAAACCCAAGCGAGTTCTCGACAGGGTCACAGCGTGGAGTTAGGGCGTTCCCTGGGACGTGTGAAGCTTGGGCCCAGGACGGAGCATCGTGTCGCCGCAGAACAGACGCGCTGGAAGCTTTAAAAGCAGAGGAAAACAAGTGTCCTGCTCCCGTCGCTTCGGATAAATGTTGCTCTCGTTCAAATCGCATCAATACTTGCTCTGCAGCAAAGCTGGTCGGCGCGTGGATGTTGTGTTTAGGGCAACAGCCGCTTTCTCGGAAGCAATTCAGCAATAACAGAGGCAGGAGATGGATGGCCTGCCAGAGCGCAGCGTGATGCGACGGAAGGGTTTGCACCGCCGGAGCCCTGCGTTGTCCACCGCTGGCTCGACCGTCCGAGCGGCTGCTTGTGATTTCCTGAGGTCCCTCGCCTTCTGCCTACGGGCTTCTGCTTTTGTTTTTCTCGGTACGTTGTGCGAGGTATTTATGAGTTTGCCGAGGTGTGGATCTGTACTATTGTGGTTTCTATGTAGATAAGCTAATCCTTCATTCCAGGTGCTTGCATCTGGCTTCAGAGTGTCGTCACTTCTCAGGTTAAGAGACAAAGAAATAAGCATCGAGCAGCTGATCACCTCGAAGTCCTTTTGCCTTCTCTCCCTGTCCACCAGGTCCTTGGCTCAGCAACACAGCTCCAAGAAGACTTAACAAGAAGAACTGGATTCCTCATGTAGCAGCAGGGCTGTTAAGACGGCAGGAAACCTCTCAAATTTGCCTAAATGCCAAATCCTCCGCACGGACAAACGGCATTTTGAAGTTGAGGCTCAAATTCTGGGATTTGGATGGATTCGTGGCACTCGGTTCTACTGAGTGAGCGTTTGTGACTTGCTTCACATGGGAGTTGGTGTGGTGAGAGGAACACTTTTCGGAGTGGAACCCTACGGGAGGTTTTCCCTAGCACGTTAATTCCCTCTTTCATTGCCGGGCGCTGACTGGAATGCAGCGTTGTCGTCCTTTTGTGAGAGATGCTGGGCTATTTCGAGGGTGGTACTGGTCCCAAATGGCCTTTCTAGTCATGTGCATACAGGCGGCTGAACTGGTTGCTCCGGAGAAGCATATTATGGAGATGGCCACGAAACTTCAGGCTGGAAGCTTCACCTGTAGCGTAGAAGCGAGGGAAAGCAGAGGTGGTTTCTCTTCGTCCTCCTTGCTGTCCTGGGTTTCCATTTAGCTCTCCATGTTTCTTGTCAAAGATTTTTGCAAGAAGCTAAATCCTTACTCCCCAAAACGTAAGTGGCCGATGGCTTTGCTCACACTGTTCTATTTTTTTAATAGTCTGTGATTATTAAATTTCTTTTCACCGTAGAGCTGAGGATGTAGCACACGTTTAGGCAGAGCTGGCAGCAAAGTTAAAACTAAGATGACCTTAATGTGAACAGCTGCTTGTAGCTAAACTTTCAGCAGCTGTTCCCCTGGTGGTGACTTTGAGATGTGTTGCCACTTATGTAGTTATTCCTTTATTATTTATTTTTTTTGTAAGATGATGCTCCTGAACTCGTTCCTTTATTATTTATTTTTTTTGTAAGATGATGCTCCTGAACTCGTTCCTTTATTATTTATTTTTTTTGTAAGATGATGCTCCCGAACCCATTCTGTAAGCCGCTTCTCGTGCCCAAAGCAGGGGGCTGGTAGATTTTTACAGTTTACAGCAACTAGCTTTAAATACTCCAAGTCAAGCGAGAGCTTTCTGTTTTGTAATGTTTGCCTTGAAACACCTTCTGCGTTTCGGAATATCCGCATCACGTCTCGGATGACGTTCTTCAGCGATGGAGAGGATTAAAATAGTCATTAAGCTGCAAAACGCGCCACATGTCGTGTGAAATACGAAATCAAGATCCAGCCGGGGCTGAACGTGCTGGAGCGGTACGAGCTGTTGGAACGCGTCGGGACGTGAGCCGCCTTTGGCTCGAGCCAAATTTCAGTGCTGGTCTTGCAGGGAGATGAAACTAGGGCTGAGTTTGTGTGTGGAGACCCTCAGCCTGTTGTCTGCAGGCTCCAGTTCTTGCTTTCACTGTGTCCTGTGCATCAAAGGACACAACCCCACCTTGGTTCACAAGTGAAACTCCCTGGAGTGGTGAGAATTAATTTTGGGAGCAAATAGTGGCCCCGAAACAGAGGACTGTTGTTATTATTCTCACTTTTGTGGACTAATATTCACATCCCTTTTGTGGATAGGTATAACCATGAAAATACAGACAATCTCTAACAGAATCGCGCCACTGGATCTTTAGTCTATTTGTCTTTGCTGTCCAGGCTTTAGAATTCCCACAGAGCCTCCCTCCACGTGAATTCATTTCGTGCCGGTTACCTGACCTGTTTTCTTCTGCAGACCGGTATTACAATCAGAGCCAGAAATTCCTGGAGTCTTCTAACTCTTCCCAGCCTCCTAACACAAATTCAGCAAGTGCTGGCCGGGCGAGCTGAGGATTGTGCAGGGAGAGGCAGCCTCAAAGATAATTGAGGCGTAGTCTGGTAAGGAGCTTCTTTGGGCTCTCGGAGGTTTTTAATTTTTTTTTTTTCTTTTAAGATGTCCGACAGAAGGATATGAGAGTGGTGAGAGATTTCTGGCTATCTCATGCTATTGTGTCATCAAGCTAGAATTTCAGGCAGGCTTTTCTTGGGTGCTGATGTGTTACGATGCGAGACATCCGCATGTATTCCAGAGGGCTTAACCCACAAGTGATTTGCCACATTCTGGTGAGGTTAATAGGTGCAGCCGAGGTACGTGCACAACCCTGGTTCTGAAATAACAAAAAAAAAACCAACAAAAGCCCAAGAAAGGAAAACAACACACCCCTTAGAGGGCCAGGCGTGAAGTCAACTAGTGAAAAACAAAACCACAGCTCCCCAGCGTTTAAACTTGGGGCGACGTTTCCATCCTTTGACTTTGGGAAAGCTCTGTTGAAACGACTCAGCCCATGGCTAGGAAAATGGGGAGCGGCCCGAGCGCGTCGATGCGCACATCGATCTCCTCTCCCGTCGCTGCCCTGCTGGTGGGAGCTGCGCGTCAAGTCGGCTTTTCCGTTGCCGGCCCTGTCTGCTTTGTAGGGTTGAGGAAAGGAAAATCTGTTCGTGGTGGCTGACCCATTCTTTCTTTCTCACTGGAGCCTGTGTCACATCGGACAAAAGCATCCGAGCAGGCACGAAAGCTTCTCCAAGAACAAGTCAATAGTCCCACTCCTCTGCCCGATAGCCTTCTCCATACAGGAAGAACCAGAATGGTTTGGAATCCTCGTGTTCAGAAGAACACATCTGGCAGGTTTTCTTTCCTGTTCCTCCAGGTAGAGAATACGAAGCTTTTAGGCGAAGAAAAGAAAGGAATAGAAGTTCTGCTGCTAAGATGGACAGCCTGGACAAGGGTTTATAAAGAATAAAACTAAAATCAGTGGTCCCTCTTCCTTGAAGAGGAATTTCTGTTGGGGTGACGGAAGTTCCCGGTGTATGCTGTCTTTTTAAGGCATAACTAGATGGTCTGGAACTGTTCTGCTTTTTCTTTTTCAAAGAGCAGTTTCCCTCCCTCTTGCAGAACAGGCAGCTTGTGCTTCAACATTTGTAATAAAGCTTTCAGCTCGTGGTGATTTTGCGCTTCAAAAGCGTCGCATTTCTTCAGACTCATCAAAGAAGTGACCATCAGGTGGATGCAGCTGCAGTTTGTAACTTCTTCCACCAATCTGGTGCTCAATGAAGTAGACAGACTCTCCCTTACCTTGAAAAAGTCAAGAAAAACGCTTAAGGAAACATCCCGGAAATGGATATTGATGTACACAGAGTTCATTCTTGCCACTGCAACCCAGAAGGAATCGCTAACGACTTGAAATCTCATTTTAGCAGAGATAAAGCACAGGGCTCCCATTTTATCTCCAAGCAATGCTTCACAACTGGATGCAGCTGGACAGACTCGAGAGCTCGAAAACTCGGGGTATGGAAGCCGGGTGTGTTGGTACGATGTGAAAAGCTGGTTAAATGTTAACTCAGTGGGAGCCCTGAAGTATTTGAGGTTCTGGGCTCGCTTCTCTTGAGCTAGTTTTTACTTTCTGGATTGGCAAAAATCAGTAAAGGGGATCTCAGCCTAGCCAGCCGGAGTCTGTGCTATAAATTCCCACTTAATTTTCTAATAGCATTAAGCAGTTGTTGTAAGTAGAGATCTGTTGCTTCCCTTACAGGAGCTGTTTAACACATCCATTAGAGTTCCCGTACGCCAGCCTGGCGATGATAGGACACTGCAACTATTAAACCCCAGCTGATAAATTAATGTTTTGGATATAAAATGCCACTGAATTAGTCAGGATTGCTTTTAAAGAGTAAAAAAAGAACCCTGAAATCCATTAAGCCATTAGGGAGGGCCTTTTGTCACTTGCTGTGACCCTGCTGCTGACAGAACTTTAGGGATGCTTCCAAAGGCTTTTTGGCATTTGGCCTCTGTCCCGACCGCTCGATCCAGGTGTTGGAGCTCTGAGCGGGTGGACAGGAGTCGACCTTCTCTCCTCTGCTGTGAAAGAAGGAAGGAGTTGGTGAGACTTGAGCCTGAATTCTGCTGTGAGTCCCGGGATCCTTCGGAGAGCTGCTTGGCCCTCGGGTGACAAGCTTAAAAATAAATGAGACTTTCACCGACTGACTCTTGGAAGTCATGAGTGTTGCTCGGAGCCACCTTCTCGCACTCCAGCCTCTTTGCGACTCAGTAAGGTGGTACTTGGCATTTTTCTCTTGCTCGGTCGCTCACCTCCAGGTTTCAGCAATTATTTTTTTTCCTTAAGGGCTGATTTCTGCCCCCCAGGCACTGAAGCTTCTGAAAGGGTTTTGGTTTTGTGTGTGAGCGCTGAGGGAAGGTGCTGCCAGAAAGATGCTTTATAACAAGCCGTGAGCAGTTCTCAGAATAAATACCAGGGGGAGGCGTGTGGGAAGGTGTGTGGGGAGATGTTTGTGATTTGAGATCCTCGTTTGCATGATTTCCTAAATATATTTAATAAGAGCTAGAGTTAAGTTTTTGGTAATACCTCCTAACTGCCCACTTTATTTTTGTAGACCTGTAATTTATATAAAGTAACCTGTGCTTCTGCCAGAACTTCAGAAGTTTTGAGTATAAACAGATCCTCAGTTTGGACGCGCAAACAGCAGAGCCGCTCTGTAATTTTTTGGGGTAACGTGTTGATTTTGGTCTGGTTCAGCCAAGCTCCGAGAGGAGCAGCAAAGATAAAACCAGCCTTGTTTTTTAGCTGTGGGTTTCCTATTTTCCAGAGATGTTCATTAGCACGGTTTGGAAAGCCAAGACTTCAAAACCACAGGGTTTCCCCTTCCAGATTTGAAGTTTGACCTTGAATTTGGAGGACAGAGTTACCGATTCATTTGTTTGGTTTCACTTGTGGGTTTTGTTTTTTTTCTTCTCCCAGAAGATTGTGAATTTGGGGTTGGAAAGTGATCAGCACGACCCGCAGAGCTTCAGCTCTGTCTGATTATTCCCATATGCTGTAGAGAAGTTTGTCTGTAGTCTTTATGCAGATCTTTAGGATACCAAATGAGCATT
>NW_009733895.1:0-2911 GCF_000703405.1 Apaloderma vittatum
CAGCAGATGCTTGGGTGGGGTCACAGTGGGGCTGTGGGACAGGTGACTGCCTCAGCTGACCCCTTCTCTGGAGGAGGAAGAGGAAGGTCTCTTGGGGACAAGGCTCCCTCTCAGCCCATCTCCTGCCTCTCTTGGGTCCCGGTGGGACCCCCAGCCCCAGGGGGAGACAGGGAAGTGTCCCTGCCTTCACTGATGCTCTGGCCCTACAAGGAGGGGGGGGTCGATGCTACGCTGCGCCCCCAGTGCTCAGGGTGGTCTCCCACTGCAGAGTGTCCAGGGTGATCTCCTACTTTCGGAGAAGGGCTGTAAGAGCTGCAAGACGACACCCCCCTTCCCTGAATTCCAGACCTCTGTTCTGTACACTCACTTGGTCACATCATCAACCCACCTCGGTGGAGCACCTGGAGTCACCTGCTGTCCCCTGGTCCCCAAACTGCCCCATACTCCCCACACCAAAGGCAACCAGGATGACACGGGGCGGGCCCGCACCTGACCCCGCAAGGCCCACGGCCCCCAGGGCGATGCAGGAAGGGTGGGAGGGCTGGTGGGACACCATGGGTGTTGGGATGGTTCTTGGTTCCTGGAGCTGAGGTATGGGGGTGTTGGAGTTGCACTTGGTTCCTAGAGCTGAGACATGGATGTTGGGGTGACTCTTGGGTTTTGGAGCTGAGATATGGGGGTATTGGAGTGCCTCTTAATTTCTGGAGCTGAGACGTGGATATTGGGTTGGCTCTTGGGTTTTGGGACTGAGATGTGAGTGTTGGGGTGGTTTTAGGTTCCTGGAGCCAAGATATGGGGGTGCTGGTGTAGCTTTTCAGTTTTGGAGCTGAGATATGGGGATATTGGGGGTGGTTCCAGCTTCCTGGACCTGATATATGGGGGTGCTGGGGTAGCTTTTCTGTTTTTGGGGGGGGCTGCAATGCCTGTGTCGGAGCGGCCGTGGGCCAAGTAGAGGCAGAGTCTGGCCTCTCCCTGCTGGCGGGAGCAGCTGGGAAAAAGCTTTGAAAGTGAAGACAAGACAAGCAGCTTATGTTTGACGTGAGAGGGAGGAGGAGCGGGCAAGGGGATGTGCGGGGGGCTGGGGATGAGGAGCGACCAGGAGGCAGCAGCGTCTCGCCAGCCCACACAAAGGATGCTGCAGTGACGGAGGAAGGAGACAAAGCCAGCCTGGAGTGGAGGGTCCCGAGAGACCGTGGCTCAGCCCCGGGCACGGGGTCCTTGCCCTGCCTCCCCCCGGGACATCCCCCTCCCTCTGCCCTACCTGAAGCTGTCTGGAGCCTGGGATGGGTGGAGGAGGGATGGAGAAAGGATGGAGGAGGGATGGTTGAGCCCCAACACAAGCGTTACACCCCAGTGAAACACCCTGCCAGCCTGAGCTGGGGGTTGAAAACCGTGGCTCAGCCCCGGGCACGGGGTCCTTGCCCTGCCTCCCCCCGGGACATCCCCCTCCCTCTGCCCTACCTGAAGCTGTCTGGAGCCTGGGATGGGTGGAGGAGGGATGGAGAAAGGATGGAGGAGGGATGGTTGAGCCCCAACACAAGCGTTACACCCCAGTGAAACACCCTGCCAGCCTGAGCTGGGGGTTGAAATTTTAAAAACTCATTTGGGGCTTGATGTGGGAGCTCAGGGACTTCTCTGGGCTTGGGGTGATAACACTCAGCCCCCCATAAAATGTGTGTCCAGCCATAGCGAAGCGTGAGGGAAATGTAGAGAGAATATCCCCAAACCAGACTTTACTGCTCTGCAGGTGTCAAGCCCTTCTCCCTCGGCAGCTTCAGCTTCTCCGTGGTGTCCAAGGGTGCAGAGAGAGAAGGGGCACAGATCTAAATATGTAAGGCAATATCATTTTTATAAAAATCTAATGATTTGAAGGTGTTGCAGCTTGCCTGTTGCAACGGAGCTCGGGTGCTGCTGACTGTGCACCAGTAAAGGGAGAAAAATGATCAAAAGCACGAGGGGGCAAAGAAAATTCAGTAATTGCCATGAAATGGGATTTTGCAGTGGGGAGGAAAAGGTATTTTTCCAGGAAATCATCAGCCATCCCCTCCCTGCAGCTTCTCTTGCAGTCGGGGACCGCTTTGCTTGGATGTTGGGGCTCCTGTGCAGGTCGAGATTCCTGTGCCGTGGTCGGGCGGACGGGTCCCATTCGGAAAGTTTTTCTTAGATTTCAGGGTTTTTTGATTATTTTTTTCCTGGCCCCACACCAAGGGCCTCCATGCTCCAGGGATGGCTGTAATGGCTCTCGCTGGATCTCTCCCAAAAACACACATCCTCCCCCTCCTCACCTCGCTGTGTGCGAGCAGCCACGTGGGCCGGGGCAGGTGACAAATGCCACTGCGGTGTCACCATCTGTCACAGATCTCCTCCCTCCCCACTTGTTTATCAAGGAAACAGGACTTTGCCCAGGCCAGGAGATCCTGGGGTGCGACTGGGTCCCCACTGACCCTCTTCTGCCTCTGGTGTCCCCATCAGTCACCCCATCACCTCCATCCTTTGCATCCGTAACGTCTTCACCTCTCACACCCGTGGGCTTGGCCCAGGAATAGGAAAAGGAGGAAGGATGTGGGGACACCCCAGGCCAGGGATGAAGCACCAGCTCCCTCCAGGCCCCCCGGACATTTCTGTTCCCATCCTCCACCAGCCGCGCCTGTTCGAAAAGGATAGCAGGGGAAATTAATGTTGACACCTACGAACACGCCTTTGATAGGTTTCAGAGTTAACGCGCCGGAGGGAAAAGCTGTACCGCTCTGTTCCAGGGCTGGGATTCCTCTCCTCTCAGCCCAGACTCCCACAGAAGATGATGTCCAGGCAGAGGGGAGAAACAGGCAGCATCTCACCCCTTTTGACCCCTCGTGATGTGGGGGGTCTTCCCCAGCAGAGTGGCTCTGTCCAGCCTAACGGTTCCTTGGTT
>NW_009733895.1:2947-3660 GCF_000703405.1 Apaloderma vittatum
ACCCCAGCCGTGCTGCCGAGCCACAGGAGCTGGCAGAGAGCAGCACTGGGAGGTCAGAACCACTTCCCATCCCTCTCCAGTTAGATATCAGGCCGCTGCCACCATCGCCTTTGCCTCCGGTTTGCTGGGATTGCTGGTTGGGGCGTTCACTCTGAAGCCTAGTGAGGGCGTATTCACCTCTGTCACTTATCCTTGTAGCAGGGAATGGGGTGGAGAGAGTGAAAGAGGAGATGCCATGTACACCCGCCCGCTAGAGCCATCCCCAAGCCCTTGCCAGCAGCTGTGTGTGGCTCAGGGGTGGTGTCAGAGCTCTCTGCCCCACTGGTGCACCCAGCCGGGGCTCAGCACTCTCTCACTCAAGAGCCAGAGCCTCAACCCTGGGAGGCTCCAGCAAACCTGTGGTGTCCTCTCCCACAGGACTCAGCCCAGGGACCCTCCAAACGGGGAGCCTGGCCCTTCTGGCAGGAGCACTGCCTCCCCCAAGCATCCCTCCACCCCACCATCACGCTCCCACCTCGTCCTGCATCTTCCCCTCCCTCCCAGGCTATAAATTCCCTCCTCCTCCCTATCCTGGAGCGATAACAGCAATTAATACCCGCTCCCTCCCTGCCTCTCCCCTCTCTGCTTCTCCTGCCTGGCCTCTCCCAGCTGATGCCTCATTAAACTCTCCAGAAAGCCTGACTCAGAGCAAGGCATAAACACCACGTGCTGGG
>NW_009733895.1:3723-5225 GCF_000703405.1 Apaloderma vittatum
TGTGGTGGTTTTGGCTAGTTTTTTGGTGTTTTTTTTTTTTTTTTTTCCCCCAAATTACCAAGCCCCAGGGCTGGTTGCTCAGACCCAGTGCTGCCAGGTCTAGTGCCAAGAGGCCGGAGCCGCGGGAGAGCCCCGCTCTGCCGGCGTGTGATTTATGAGCCGGCTTAAATATTTATCAGGCAGCTCTCAGACTGAAGTGACTGCAGCGCAGGATTTATAGCAGGCGCTGCCACCTTGGATAAATCACGGCCGGGAAGGTTTAATCGAAGGAGTAAAAGTCGGAGCGTGCTTCGACAGGAGCGAGGGTCTCTCCTGTCTGCCCGCAGAGAGGGGTGGAAGAAGGGGTGGCCATGAGGCAGGAGGGACCCACCTGTGCCACGAGCGGTGCTGGGTGCTGCGGCACGGGGGCAGGCGCCCGCTGGTGGGTGCTGGTGCACGGTGCTGGGCACTGGTGCAGGGTGCTGGTGCATGGAGCTGGGCACTGGTGCAGGGTGCTGGTGCCCAGTATTGGGTGCTAGTGCACAGTCCTGGGTGCTGGTGCACGGTGCTGGGCACTGGTGCACACTGGTGGGTGCTGATGCACAGTGCTGGGTGTTGGTGCATGGTGCTTGTGAACAGCCTTGTGTGCTAGTGTGTGGTACTGGGTGCTCGTGCACAATGGTGAGTGCTGGTGCACAATGGTGAGTGCTGGTGCACAATGTTGAGTGCTGGTGCACAGTGCAGGGTGCTGGTGCACACTGGTGAGTGTTCGTGCACAGTGCTAGTGCCCATTGGTGAGTGTAGGTGCAGGGTGCTGGTGCACACTGGTGAGTGCTCGTGCACAGTGCTAGTGCACACTGTGCTGGTGTACACTGCAGGGTGCTGGTGAAGAGTGCTGGGTGCTGGTGAAGAGTGCTGGGTGCTGAAGAGTGCTGGGTGCTGGTGCATACTGGTGAGTGCTGGTGCATACTGGTGGGTGCTTGTGCACCGTCCTGGTTCATACTGGTGAACGCTGGCGCACGGTGCTGGGTGTTGGTGCTTACTGATGAGAGCAGGTGCACGGTGCTGGTGCACACTGGTGAGTGCTGGTGCATGGTGCTGGGTGCTGGTGCTCACTGGTGAGAGCAGGTGCACGGTGCTGGTGCACACTGGTGAGTGCTGGTGCATGGTGCTGGGTGCTGGTGCTCACTGGTGAGAGCAGGTGCACGGTGCTGGTGCACACTGGTGAGTGCTGGTGCACCCCGGTGGGTGCCGGTGCCCACCCCTCTCCATTCCTTGCCACCCCCTGGCACTCAGCAGGGTGTCGGCAGGAGGGGGCCACATCCTGCTTTTCCTGGGCGAAGGCTGGGACTGAGCCGGAGGGCAGCCGCCGGGGGGCAGCCCCCCTTCCCTGTCGGGGGGGAGCAGCGTCGGGCACAAACCCCCCCTAAACTCCCGGGGGAACGCCGGGGGGGCGTAAGGAGCTTTGGAGCCATCAAGGGCTCAAGAGGTTTAGCCCAGCGGGAGGGGGGGTGATGGAGTGA
>NW_009733896.1:0-233 GCF_000703405.1 Apaloderma vittatum
CTGGGGCTGTGACCTGGATTGTGCTGCAGGGCAGACCCGGGCACTGAGCCGGGGATCAAGGTTTTTTCCTTGTTAAACGCTCCACAGCAGGACGTGAGCCTGCTCTCCCCCTCGTACAGGGTGGGGAACTCGGCCTCAAATCCACCCAAAACCCCTGTTCCGCCCTGCCCGAGGCAACGAGCAGCCAGCGGGGACCTGCCCATGTCCCCCTTTGCTTCCCCAGGGCTGAGCCA
>NW_009733897.1:0-3553 GCF_000703405.1 Apaloderma vittatum
TCTCAATACATTCCAGTTGCTCTCTCACATACAGAGCAACTCTACCACCTCACCTTGTTGGCCTGTCTTGCCTAAAAAGGACAGAGCCATCAAGGCCCACATTCCAGTCATTCGAGTTGTCCCACCACGTCTCTGTAATCGCAATGAGATCGTAGCTCTCCAACCGCAACCAGATTTCTAATTCCCCCTGCTTCTTGCATTGGTATACAGACACTTCAGAGATTTAATGGAGAAGTAACTGTTACCGCTGCTTGTGCCATCCATGTTAGAGTGCAGGCATTTAAGCAGGGTCGTTGTTTTGACATCTAACCTTGGGATACTTCCCCCTGGCTCATCTGTACTGAGCCAGGTTTTATCTCCTTCCCCCTTCCAGCCTAGTTTAAAGCCCTATCGATTAATCCCGCCAGCTCACCAGCAAGAACCCTCCTCCCTCTCTGAGACAGCCCCACTCCATCTATATCTTTCATTCCCAGGGCTGCGTAAACTTCCCCATACTCATAAAACCCAAAACATTTAAGCCATGCATTAACTGCATGTACTTTCCTGTTCCTTTCAGTATTCCTACCTGCTACTGAAGGGATGGAAGAGAAAACTACCTGTGCCCCCGATCCTTTGACCAGCTGCCCTAGTGACTTAAAGTCCTTTCTAATTCTCTTTGTACTCCTTTGTTTCATCTCATCACTGCCAGCCAGGACAACCAGCACCAGGTAGTAATCAGCAGGACACACCAGACAAGGGGGGTTTTTGGTAATGCCCCTCCAGGGAGGCAACAGACTTTCCCTGTGGGCTGGGTCCGGGCAGCAGATGGGACCCTGGCACCTGCTTCCACTCCTCCCCATCCTTTAGGTCCCCTCCTGATGGCCAGAGGGGAGGGGACTTTCTGCTTCTTGTGGAGTTTGCTGCTTATGATTCAGGAAATGGCTCCACCAATCTATTTCCCTCTCAGACTCCCTGATACTCCTCAGCCTTTCTGCTTCATCTTTCAGCTCAGCCACGAGGCTGAGCAGATCGTTCACCCGGTCAGGTCTGACACAGGTGTCATCTCCGCTCCCCTCCATCGCAAGTGCCAGGCTGCAGCACTCTCTGCAGCCCCCCACACACCCGCATGCTTGTGTGGGGCCTCTCTCTGGGTGCCCACAGGCCTTCGATCGGGTTGCAACCATAATCGGTTCTGCAATCAAAAGACCTCTCAAAACTACGCTGTTAACTCCAACTTACCGTTTACTGCCGTGTGTTGGAGTAGATGATCTTCAGAGGTCCCTTCCAACCCCTAACATTCTGTGATTCTGTGTTTGGTGAGCAGCCACTAGTCGCTGCCCTCCCCAAGGCTTCTTATTGAAGCCTATTGAGGGGACAATTAACAGCTGGTTAACATCATTAACATACACAATTAGCAGCTGGTTAACAGTGTTAATACCTCGTTTAGATTACCTGTGGCTGAGGGTGGTTCCACTCACACTAGCTTGGCTCCTCATCCTCCAGCTGCTGACCCCCGGCACAGGCAAGCTGCTTTTCCTGGCTTAAAAAAAACCCCGCCCCCCCCAAAATAATTGGCCTTTTTTGCTTTAGATCCCTTCCCCAGCACAGTCTTACTTGCCCTGAAGCTGGTCTGCTTTTCTGCACAACTTGAGCGTCCATCTGAAATGAAGTAAATCCAGATTAATTCTGGTACAACCGAGAGCAGCATCTGCCCTCTCCTTTCAACCAAACAAGGCAGAGCTTCTTACCCTCGCAAGATCAAACCCAGAGAGCTACGGGAAGTGTAAAAAATGACAATGTAGAGATGGCTAAAGGCCTTTGGGTGTGCTCTGCCCGGTTTTCCTCTTGCCTGGTGTTACAGCATCTTCTCAGAGGCTTTGAGGGGGCAGAATTCCCCTCTCTGATCAGGCACTCGGTGCCAGCGATGTCTCACGGCTGCGGGCTGCGAGGGAGAGTCGAGGGGGCTGGGGAGCTGTCGGGATGCGAAACCAGCTGGCGTGTCAGCGGTCTGCTCTGGGGTTTCTGGGTCTGCTCAAATCTAGGAAGCCTGGGAAGAGGGAAACCATAAGCAGATGAAAACACACCCAGCTAACAAAGAGTTTGCACAAGTCCAGGGAGAAATGTACCCCGTCACGCTTTGGGATGCGGAGCCATGCTGCGAGCGAGGATGCACGGACAGCAGGAGGTTTACAAACTCAACTCCTCGGGCAGATGGGAAAGGAAATGGGAACTCAAAACAGAATAATGCTTTACAGATGATTTTTTTTTTTTTTTTCTAAAATAAATCCCAAACAACCACCAGCTGGTTCTCATCTCACCCCGCAGATGAATTGATTCCGAGCAGAAAAGCAGCAACAGATGCCCCCATGCAGAGAGGCAACAGTCTGCACCCGCCTCACCCCTGGGAATCTCAACCCAGGAGGTTGCACCATGTGAATCTGGCTGGGGCACGACTCTATCATGGACCCCAGGCACTAAACCATGACTATGTTCACCTGGAACACCAACCACACATGTCTCATGGTGGTGGAGGAGCGCTGCGTGTACCAAGTAAGCACAGAGAACAGCAACCAGACCAGGGTCAAGCGGGAAGCCTGGATCTCTTCCAATCCTTTTGGTGTCCTTGGTCTGGCCAGCTTCAAAAGCAACGTGACCAGGAGCACTAAGGGATTGGAATACGTGCTAGCAAGCCCCCAGTGCCTCCCCTGGGGACACAGATGGGCTGTAGGAGCCGAAAGGAAAGGCTGGTCCCTTCCCTTCAGACCTTTGAGGGTGGAGGGAGGCAAAAGTTTTACCTACTTGACCCCAGAAGGGTTTGATGACCTTAAAGGTTTTTCCCAATCTAAAGGATTCTGTGTTTCTAACCTGGTCTGGTGTGAGGCATTCCTGGTCCCTGACCCTGGTGGGGCGATTGGAACTAGATGATCTTTAAGGCCCTTTCCAACCCAAACCACTCTACGATTCTATCAACTCCACACAGTTTTTCACAACTTACACTTAAGGGAAAATATCTGAGGGCCATAGGCTCTCAGGAAGATTGTCACCTTCCTCCATGTGCAAACAACCTGCCCCTTTCAGCAAAGGGAGGGAAGGTCCCCTGCGACCAGCTCTGCACAGACCTTGCAATGCTCGCTCCGAGAACCTCTCCGTTTGGGCTTCAAAACTTTTTGGACCACGAGGGTTCATCAAGTTACATCAAGTGACAATGACACGAAAGAACCCTGGATGCAGTGCAGCCAGGAAAAGCCCAACACCTCCTGCCCAGGATTTACCACCTCTCAAGCCACCATCTTCAGTCGTGGGGGTTTGGTTGGCGGAAGAGCAGCACCTCGGGCAGCTTCAGCTGTGAAGCCAAGCAAGTAGAGAACTGGCTTTGCAAGATGGTCACGCATCTCCTGCATGTCCACGGGCCAAGAAGCAGATGCTGGAACTGCTTTCACAGCTCCTGCAGAGCTTGCAAAACCCTCCCTTCAAGGGGGTGTTTATAAGGGCCAATTAGTCCAGCCCTTGAGGAGGAGGAGGCAACAGGTGGGTTGGGATGAGGAGGTAACCTTGTCTTGCCCCCCATTCCTGC
>NW_009733897.1:3571-12958 GCF_000703405.1 Apaloderma vittatum
GTCCAGCCAGCTCTAGGGGTACTACTGGAGCTGGGGAGAAATGAGGAGAGGCCAGGCTGGGAGGGATCAGCACAGGGGGGTTGTGGCAAGCACCGTCTCTCAAGGAGGGAGGGTTCCCGTGGGCTTCCCAGCCGTTCCCACCCATGCCACAGCCAGCACCCTTCAGCGCTAAGCTTAGATCGTGAGCTTCCCAGGCTGGACACCACGTGAATTTGTATATAAAACAGGGAGAGCGCACACATGCTTTGTGTAAACAGACATTGGAGTGAGGAACTCTACCACGGCCAACATATCCGCAGGTCAGCTGGAGTCCTTGCTGGGACTGCAAAAGACGGCTCAAGTACCGTTCTCCACATGTAAGCAGGACGCACACCCCTGGCTACTCCTGGATTAGGTGGTTACCTTTACCTCCTGATCTCTCCTGGTCCTCTAAAAGTCCGCTCGCTTTTCGGCGTCCTGTCCCAAGAGCAGCCTGGGCTTGCTTGTTGCCGGCTCATTAGCTTGTGACAAACCAAGAGGACCGATGAGCTTTTTACGACTCTGGAAAAACAGATGATGGTATCTTGGAGACTAAACAGTCCCGTTTCTGTCCCCGTCGCTGGCACGGAAAGCTGACAGCCCTGGTGAGGGAGAGGCCCGCGGAGGAACGCAGGAGGAGCAGGCAGTAATTCTCGCGCTTGGTTAGAGCTGGACTAAAAATAGAGAGCCTTGAACCTCTTTTACTGTTAAAAGCCTGCATAATTCAGACAAGTTTTACCAGTAAATTGCAGCTCTAAAGGAAAAACCCCACAGCCTTAAAAGGTCTCTTGAAGTCCGTCCAAATCAGCGTTCTGCCCAAACACTCTGTACAGGAGGGAGGAGGAGGAGAGGGTGGGAAAGCAGATGCTTAAAGGCAGCTCCGGAAAAGACAAAGTTTTCCCCCCCGCCTCTGAGCCGTGCCTGCTGCCGGGATGGCACGTTCGAGCTCGCTGGGCTGAGGGCAAGAAGCAGCCCTTCGCTCACTCATTTCTGCAGTGCCACCCACCCAGGCGGTGCTGCCTCTGCCTCGGGGACCGACTCCTACCGAGGGAACTGTGGGGACGAGGAATCGTTGAGCTGCCAGACTGCAGCGCGAACCGGCCTCCCAGCCCTGGGTTTGTGCAAGTATCTGAAGACTAAACCGAGCCTTAGGTGCACGTAAAAAAAACCCCACCCAACCCAAACCCCAAAGACAACCCTCAGAGGCACAGACAACACTCCTCCCCTTTTGTTCCTGCCATCCTGTGGGTGTAAGGAGTTGGCATCCTCCATCAGTCTCCTGTCTTCAAACCTCATTTCTGGCTTTCTCTCCTTTTATTCCTTAAGCCCTTGCTTGCTCCCTCCTTCCTTCTCCCAGTCTGCTCTCAGCATTTCCTCAACACAACAACAGAGGCAGTGACCTTCTGCAGAAGATGACGTAGATGACGGTGAACTCTGGCAAAACTCATCCCCTTCTCGCTTGGCCTGTAAAGAGCTTCCCCACGAGCATTCAGTTTTAATTCATCAGCTACCACTTTTAGGTGTTCAGAGGTGCAAACCTCTCAAAAAGAAAAGCTTTACTGCATAACACAGATGTCAAAAATTACCTCCAGAGCAAACCCATCTCTGTGGTGAGGAGGAATAGCTGTGACAAGGCAGCTGGCACTTCAGGCTGCCGATGCAGGAGTGTATGGGTGGAAGGGCATCTCTGGAGGCAGATCCAATTTTTTCCATTGGAGATCCACCTAGAAATAAGCAGGGAAAACAAGCACGGTGACATTCAAGCAGACCTGAACCCTTCCACCTTCATGACAAGTGAATTAGTCTGGAGGCAGCGAGCAGAAGCATCCCAGCTCTCTGCAGCAGTGAGTCACTCTATACCCTTCCCACAGCGAAGCTTAAAGTCTTCCCCACTTGACAGCCGAACGCGTCTGTGGAAATGGAGCGTGGAACAGAATCGACAGGAGCTGGGAGGTAAGGGCTGCTGCTTGCTTCTTGCTGGGACTCACACAAACGTGTTTGAGGTGCTGTATTTCACAGGAACGGTGTAAATGTCCTGCTGGCAGGGCACCACACAACTAGTAAATCACGTTTATTGGCGTTTTTTAGGCTACAAATACACATGGCCCTCACAGGGCGCTGCTGGATGTCAACAAAAGCCACAAGGATGGTCCTGTCAGCCTTCAAACTTGGGGTAATTAGAAATGTGTGCTCCCTGCTCGCCTCCAGCCGAGTCTCCTTTCCTCTCACAAAGCCTGGGGAATCAAATAGGGGAATAAAACTGGCTAATATTCCTTTCTGGGCTTGTTTCTATCTACATGTTGACACATCTGATCAGTTCTGTTCCTACCAGGCTTTACCCTTCTAAATACTAAAGAAACCAGAACTTAGCAGCATCGTGCCGCTTCCTGTATCATCTTGAAATGTTTATTGCAACTGGGAAAGCACGTGAATGGAAAATGTACAATCTGGTTTCAGGTGGCAGGAGAGAGAGAACAATGAATGAGCACCACCGTGTTCTTGGGGAAGTGCAACAATTTCCCTCGGCGTGGCAAAGAATTTATGGTGTTTGGCCAGGATCGTGGATCCCAAACTGCCCCAGGTATCACTCACACAACAAGCCCTCTGCACGGTGCTTGCTCGTGAGCCCCTTCCCACCTGCCTGGTTCCAAATGCAAAAGGTATCACTAGATGAAGACCAGGTGAAGTGGTCCTGAGAAATGCTGGAGAACAGCGAGACGTGACAAATGTAGCAACGTTTTCCTAAATTTCTCCAAATTCAACCTCTGTCAGGTTCCAAGATCTCTTGGGCTGCCCTCCATCCTTCTGTCAACTCTTTCTCCCTTGCCCGTCACCCCTTGCCCAGGGCAATTAGGCAGTTGGCCACCACGTATGTTATTCCCAATGTATTTTAAAATTGATTTAGAACTGGTGAAAGACGACAGCACCAGAGACTGAGACAGAGCAGCAGGGCAAGCTGCCCAGATGGTGCCCGTTCCCGAAATGCCTTCAGGGAAAGGAGGAAATTTAATTCTCGTGGCCCGCTCCGTGTGCTCTTCCCTGGCGATGCCAGTTACCGTTCAATGCAGCGTTTTCTAAAATTACCAACTTTGAACGGTTCACGAACTCGGTGAAGACCACCGACCAGCTGTGAGATGTCTCTCAGTGAGGATTTTTGGATGCAATTAGCCGGGGCCGGGTTCTAAGTGGTGACTCAGAAGCGAGTGGGGCTCTCTAACCTTTTCACCACCCTTGCTTCTGTCAACCTTGCCTCCTAATGATTGCTAAACTCAACCTGAAAACATCCCCGCCGATGACAGAAACCGGAGCTCTGATTCCCGGGGACAAGCGTTGCTGCCGGGAATCGTCGGGTTTAGCAAACCACTGGTTCCCGGGCTCTGCTCCATCAGCTAAATGTTTCCTTGTTACATCCCCAAAAATCCCCTGGGGTAGGGGAACATGCAGCAGAAGCACACTCGATTATTTTTCAGAGACTTTCCCCTCTGGGCTGGCAAAGATCTGAAGGAGCTGGCGGCCAGCCCACTCTTCTTCTGATAAATGTTATTTGCAACTAAAAATGGATTAAAATAGCCTCTGAAAGCTTGTCTGAAGGGGAACAAGCAGTCTTGTTCAGAGATGCCATTAGCAAGAAGATGTGGAGAGGGCTATTCTGAGGGCTACTTATTTTTGGGTTTCACCCCACTTTGTCATTTGCCTTGACCGAAGCGGAATAAGGAGATTAGAACTAGTGCTTGGGGCACCGTCGCTGGGAGCAGCCAACTGGCCAAAGCTCACACTCAAGGTTCCTCTGGTTCTTCACCCATTCCCTGCCCGTGACATGGACCCAGGGATCCTGGGCCTTGGCCACCACATCCATCAGAGAGCATGGATTCTCCACAGGCCCCAAAAAGGCAAGAACATCAGGAGTGCTGGCCATCTGTTTTGCCTGCACGGTCCTGCTCTCGGTCTTTCTCCGGATCTTCCCTTCATAGCTGGCTGGAAGTGAGGAAGATGCCAGAGCTTTAAGGGTTAAAAGAGAGAAAGTGCATCCTCTTTCCCACCGAGATTTGTAGCTTGTGGATCTTTGCACCTCTGCTCCATCGACTCATCTACGAGGATCCTTCCAAACAGGCTTTCTGAATTGAAATTTCCCTTTTTTCAGGTGTTTTGTTGTTTTTTTTTAAAAGGACATACAGGTGAGCAGTAAAATTATATATTGTCATGCATGTGCTCTAAGTCCAGGGAACCGTGGCCCAGATGAAAAGCAGATGTAACATCCAGTCTTCCTGCTTAAAAATCCACGTTAACCCCTGTATAAAGATTAAGAAATACAAAATACTGTTAGTTTTCCATTGCCTTTGCTGCAGAGCTCTCCCTTGGCACTATTATTGCTCTGGTATCACACTAATAATAATTTTTCCAGTTAGAGCCAAGCTGTAGGCATTTTTTTTTTTGCATTAGACCAGCATTGTGCCATTCTCATGGACATTTTTGTCAGCTCCTAAAGTTGGGCAGCTCTGGGGTCAATCCACAAACGCACTTTCGTCAGGGATGCTGCCACGGCCGTTGGATCTACTGGGACTTCTACGTGCATTTTCTGCTTCTCAGGGAGAGCATTGCTGCTGCTTCTCCTTACTGGGAGGGGGGAAAAAAAAGAGGACACAGAGGTTTCACATCACCAATAATAAACTTTGTGCTGCGACTAGCACTAAAAATAGCTAAAGCCATGTAAATAAGAACGGTAGTAACAGGCAGACAAATTAAATTATAGCGTGGCATCTGCTTTTCATGATGGAGCTTCTAGGAAAAGCTTTTCAAGGACAAGATTATCACGCGGTAAAACAAAAATCCCAAACAACTACAACCACGAACAAATAACTCCTGACATTCGACTAACACAAACGGATTAGTTATCCCTCCAGCCTGCAGATTACCAGCCACTACCATGAGAAAAAAGCCACGGTGTTTTGTTCAGGGAGGCCCGACATGTTCCCAAATCGATATAAAGCGGCTAGAAAGCCATAATTAGTTTTTAATAGCTGATGCATTCCCCCTCTCTTTTCCCAGCCTACCGAGAATACCGGAATCCCATTTTCAAGCTTTTTCTCTCCACAGACAGGAAGTTTGCAAAGTGTTGTAAAAGCAAAAGCAGAGATTTTCGCCAGAGCAGAGGCCTTCCAGGAGCCAAGACAGTAAGGAAAAAAATAAAAACCTGAAATAACAGAAGATTTGCAGTCAAGTTGCAAAGAGCTGGGGCTCGGAGCTGAGTTACCATGACAAGATCTACCGTGAGTAAGTAGCTACGGGCACAGGATGAGCCAGGACTACTGCAAGGCAAATGAAATTATCTGTTCCCCTCTACAAAAATATTCCTCCTTCAGCAGCAACACACCAAACACTTCTGAAGGCTTCAGGAAGACGGAAAAAGCCAAATTCCCCTTGATTTTGCAGCTCAGCAGCAGGACTTGGTTCGTTACTGCCGTTACAGCCCTCAGAAAACGTTTGAGGGGTGGCAGGAGCCAGAGGGCAGCACCAGACACTGACTTTAAATGCTAAAAATTGTCCTGGAGACTTCCTCACCTGGGGATGTCCCATAAGATTGTTTTCTCCCTGGTTCCTTCAGTCTGATTCTGGGGCTGAGAGACCTCACTAACCTCACGGGTGAGGTGACAGGACTGGGAACTGGTGGCCAGAAATGCCCAGCGAGGGAAATATTTTGAGACAGGCTAAAAGCAGAGCTCTGACCCTGCTCGTTTATATATAGCGAGATCTATACGTGCGCTCGCTGGCAGCGAGGCAGGGAAAGGCATCCCTGCGACGAGAGGAAAGCTGAAAGAGCAAAACCACCGGGTGCCGCTGCCAGGCGGCCTCGAAACAGCAGCTCCTGGGCACAGAGCAAAAAGCCACGGCTGCCACCTCAACAGCCCTGCAGGTACCTTCTCCTCCAGGACTTCAGGTAGGGCTGCGCGAAGCTTTGCGACAAGAGACGGGATCCACAACGTCGCAAGGAGTGACACCAGCTTGGGGATGCAGCTGGAGGGGGGTGACTTCTTCCAGGGTCCGGGGCATCCACGGGTGTCCCTTGCGAGCAGTTGTGGAGCGGGGAAGTAGGCACGGTGCTGGGCAGCAAAAAAAAAAAGTGGCAGCTTTGCAACAGGGGTGCAAACTCCGAGTGCAAGGCTTGTGGTTCGTGGCTAGAGCTGGGCTGCGCAGGAGAAAACCCTTTCCTTCCAGTTCGCTGTCCCCAAATACTCACGCTCCGGTCTGGCACGTCATCCAACCCCCCCTGCTGCCTGTGATTTTATCATGATCACTCAAGACACATTTATCATGATCTTTAAATCTCAGCCTTTGGCTTTGCAGAAGTCCTGCAGCTTCTGCTGGGGATAGAAACCCCATTCCTAGTCCTTCCGTGTTCAGAAAATCGCTTGAGATTGTTGACCTAGTTGTACCCAATAGGATACAGGCTGTAGGTGGAAATGAGGAAAAAGAACCAAAACACGTTCTTTGCTTGGTCTCAAAACTTTGTTCTGCACTAAGTTCATGTTTTTTCACAGCCTGGAGTCACGGCTGAGCAGGCAGGGGTGAGCGGGGCAGGTTGCCTCCAAGTCCTCGGTGCAGAAGTGACGCAGGTGTCCGATCCTGTTCCATCAAGACATCGCTTTGCTGAGCCCGGGCAGAAAAGCCTCCCTCTTGCCTGAGGCCTCCCGAGCCAGAAGAATTGCTTTTAAAAACCCAACAGGATTACAAATCTCCAAGAGCCCTGCACCCTTCCTCACTACCACGTCACCCGTCAGGTGTGTCCTGCAGACCTCTGTCAGAGGAGACCACACCTGGTCTCACCAGCGCCTCCCGAAATGCTTGTGGGCTCCAAGACCTGGCTCCGAAACCATCTTTCTCCTCTGTGATCACAGAAGATGAGAAAGGACTGACCACAAGTCTTCATCTCTGTCTTTCCAAAGGTTGATGCTCTGTCTGCTGGCCCGGCGAGGAAAATAACACACAAATGCTGTTTGTTGATCTACATCAGGGAGCCAGTTAGCTCAGTGGGTTGAGCGCGGTGCTGACAACTATGACAACACCGAGGTCGCGGGTTGAATTCCTGCTCGGTCCCCATGTGTTGCCTGGTCTAGTCGAGAGGTGCCGTCCCTGCCCATGACAGGGAGGTTGGATTAAATGATCTCTAAGGTCCCTTCCAGCCTAGGCCATTCTACAATTCTTGATCTGATGCCTGTTCTAGGAGACCTGGGCTCAGGATGGCTATGGGCTCAGGCCAGTCCTCCCTGAGACTTCAGCCAGCACTGCTGGGCAGACAACCAGAAACCTGATTGCCACGAATAGCCGAGCACCTACAGGTTTAAGCCAGAGTAACTGTGGCGCTTAAACGTTCGGTACAGGTTCCTAAAGACGTGGTGGGTCCTGTTTTGGATTGGAGCCTGCTGGACAAGGAAGTGTTGACTTTGGGGCGAATGCTCAGCCTCAGCTCTGGCAGGACAACAGGTGAGATACCTGGTACCGACGTGACCAACTCCTCCACCTGCGCTAAGCACACACCTGAACGTAAAATGCATAAACAAAATTAAAAGGAAGACGGATTTAAAAATAAATAGAATTAATACAGACCGGTAATAAATAATGAATTAAAGTACTAAATAACAGCTCCTGGACCCAGCTGGTTCTGGGATCCTGTTTTCTGAGGCCATGCCCTAACCGATAAACCTGAGCACGCTGGAGTGTCCAGTGCCCGCAGCGTGGCTCCAGCACAGCCCCGCCAGCTGCTCCGGGGGTAGCAAGAGCCCCTCTTCTTCACCCCAAGAGGTCTGGCCCCAGGGCCACACAGAAAGCTTCTGCCACTCTGCACTGCACAAGACTCACACCCCACGATGAGCGTTTTGTTCCTTGCACTGATCAATCGTCAGCGAGCGAGCAGAAATTCCCCCTCTAAAAGCCTTTTTGGATCCCTGTCTGCTGGAACCTGATACATGAGGGTTTACGCGGTTGGTCTCCGGGGGACATTGCACGCAGGGAGAGCTGCCGGCCCTTAAAAAACAAAGCCAGGTGACAGGGACACACGGAAAGGATTGAGGCACCGGTTGTTCTCGGGATTTGATTTGCCATCTCCTCATCCCGGCTCAGATACGGCTCCACAGAAAAGTGAGGAGCAAAAAAAAAGGGGGCTCCAAGAAGGGTCAGTGCCACGACCAAGGGCTCCACTAGGATCCAGAGCGGTACCAGCTGCCACAGGTTGGGAGTGTCAGCAAAGATTCCCCTCGTCTCCAAGTCTCTGTAACATTCATTTGGCCTCCCTGATGGGAGATGGAAAGGAAAAGGCAGCTCTGACGCCTTCCAGCTGCCTGCAGCAAAAGTCCTTTTTGGGGAACAAAGAGCACACCCCTCACCTGCTCCTTCCAGCCTCAAATCTGAGCACCCACAGGCAGCACCCCAGAGCACCCTAAGGGAATTCTGATTTTGTCTCGTGGCAGAGGAGCAGAGCGGTACATGGGTGAATGTGCTATGAACAACACATTTTATGCTCCTGCTCTTTATTTTCCAGCTGAACAACCTTAAAGGCACGTCCTCACACCTCTGATTTTCCTCCAAAGACTGGGACACTCAGCCTTGTCCTGGACTTGCCTGTTCCCCTGCTCCAGCGCTCGTGTAAGCCTGGGGTGAAACCTGGGCATTATTATTGTTATTATTATTGTTATTATTAATTATAAAATAATAATGAATAGTAATAATTAATCATCATCATCATCTGAGGGATTATTTATGTCCTTCGGTAACCCCAGAGCAAGAGCAGAAACCCCAAAACTCAATTCTCACCCCGCCTGGAGAGATATTAAACCAAAGCCTTGGCCTAAGTTCTCGTGAAACTGCAGCTGAGCGCCATCCAAAAACAAGCAGCCATAACTTGAGGGCTACTCAAGCTCTTTTAGAGCTTATTTTTTAAGGACAACAAGCTCTTATGCGGTGTGTTGTTCACAGTGCCCTTACTCGGCGAGCCAAACGATGGGTTTGACTTGTCAAAAGTGCCACCATGATTAACGGCACCCACTTTTTCCCTCTGGTTGCCACTTCACTGCTGGCCAGCTACTGTCCTACGGGAATTCTCACTTATACATGCAAGCGCTCAGATACTGAGAAGCCGGAGGCTGGTTTCCACGCACTTGCTGACCACATGAGCATCGTAAAGTCCCACCTCTAACACCCTGGTGGCATCTGCCGTACCCAGGAGCCCTGCCGCGGAAAACCACACGCGGGCTCATACACTGAGCGCAGACGGCGGCGCGGAGGTGTGCGTGCGGTTCGGGTAAATATTGACGCAAGGGGGTTTTTTTCTCCGCTGTTGGGTCTGGCTGCGGCAGCCCCAGACTACAAGGAGCCTTT
>NW_009733897.1:12984-18303 GCF_000703405.1 Apaloderma vittatum
GCCAGCTGAGTTGGCTCCAGCAGCAAAGCTGGGCTGGAGGCAGCTCGGGGCCTCGGCAGCTTCTCTCACGGAGCTGCTTGCCCGGCTCCTCTTCTACTGCGTACGTGGGACAGTCGTGTTCTTCAAAAGATAAACCCTGTGCTGTGAGGACACGTTTTGGATCACAGAACGGGTTGGGTTGGAAAGGACCTTCAAGATCATCTCATTCCAACCCCCCTGTCATGGGCAGGGACACCTCCGTCCCACCAGCTCAGGTGGCTCCAAGCCTTGTCCAACCTGGCCTTGGACACTTCTAGGGATGAGGCATCCACAGCTTCTCTGGGCAACCTGGGCCAGCATCTCACCACCTTCACAGTGAAGAATTTCCTCCTAATATCTAATCTAAATCTGCCCCATTTCAGCTTGAAACCATTACCCCTTGACCTATTGCTACACTCCTCGATAAATAAAAATATTAACAAGTGTTTCCCATTAGAATGTTGTGAGGGTTTTTTTTTTTAGCCAGGGTCTAGTGAGAGGTGTCCCTGTCCACCCCGTTAGGTGTGACAGAAGCTGTTGGCCAACGCACCGGGGGGGCGGGTTCACAGCCACCACAAGAGCTGCTTTTCAGATCGGTGCCACCACCAAGTAGAACGAGGCGGTAAAAATAACACCTGCTCCGAGAACTGCGATGTACTCACGGGCTGCTGAGAAAGAGGCCGGGTCGGACACGCTGTCCCACTTGAGCACGCGTCGGGGCTGAGAGCGGGCGAGCAAAATGGAAAATGTGAATCTGCCGGAGTTTTATGGAGACGAGTGGGCGCCGGGCTGTAAATCAGAGCCGCGAGCGCAGGGAAGGCTGGGGAGAAGCAGGCAGGCTGTTGAGTAGAGTTACAGCTTCCCGTAAAGCTGGTTCGCCCGGGATGGTGTCAAGAAAGAGCAGAACGTCGTCACGTGCTGGGTGGTGGGGAGAGGGGCTCCGCTCTGCTCCCACGGGGCAGGTTTTGTTCGGCTGGCAGCACCGGTAAAACGGAGCTTCACGGCTACACGTACGTGGGAAAGGCTGAGATAAACACGGTATCGGTTGGGTTTATATTCTGAGGAGAGAGGGTAGCACATACTCCTTTAACAACCCCAAATTGAGGTTTTACGGGAATTACAAGGGCAGGAGATGGAAGAAAATGGTCCCCAAATGTCCTGAGTCCTGCCCTTCTTTCCACACAGCCCTGCCGACACGCAAGGAATGAGCCAGAGGAGCTCGGCACGTAGCTCCCAGCCTGCAGCGAGCCCACGGGGCTTTCCTTAAGGCTCTCAGGTCCAGCACGGTCTTGAGATGTTCTCAGAGGATGTGGCAGCACGTTGCAGGCTTCAGGCCACAGAGACCTCAAGGATGGGCAGGATTCAGAGAGCTCCTGAGAGCGGACAGGCACAGGGAAGGCTTGGAAAGCCCCGAGCAGGAGGGTCCCACAGGCTCAGCACCACCAGGACCCTCTGCCGAGCTCAAGCCCAGCAGACGGGCGGCAGGAGACACGCCGAGGCGAGCTACGAGGATCGGCCAAGCCCTTGCACACACGTGTATGAGTTAGTTTGTGTAGGGAGCGGGGTCATCGCACGGGGACGAGAGCTTTCAGCCCACCATGAGAGCAGGAATATCACACGCGATAAAAATAGGCATCGAGCAGTTGGGCACAGCAGGGAAAAGCACGATCCCGGCTTTTCACACACCATCCCAGTCTACCTGTTATCGTTGTCCGGGCTCCAGCAACGAACCCCAAGCCAAATTCTGGGGAGATTTATTCCTCGCTCGGTATAACTGTGTTTATTGAGCGGAGTTACTTAGTCATTGCGAAGTTTAGCCCAGCTGGACGTTTATTTTATTTTCCTAATCATGCCCCCTGAAGCCTGTGAAAATAACCATTTTCTCTGGCAGGACCAAGACGGCTTTTGGAAAGGAACCATATGCTGGCACTGGATTTCTGCTTTATTTAGATCTGTTCTGGGGGTGGTGCTGATGTTCACTTTAAGATCAGCCTCCAAGTGCTTACGCAGGAATTAAGCACAGGGTAGGAGACGAAGCTCACGTCCACAGAGTCACGGACACGGGAGGGCAAGGACAGGAAACTTCACTCTCCCAATGACTTGAGCACCTCTTTCACCATCAATAACTGCTGCTTCAGAGTACTCCATACAGAATATATACTCATGTATATGCAGCTTACAGTGTCACAGAGATTAGACTCAGCTTTTCTGATATTGCCTTAAATCTTGAGCGCTCCCTCCGGTCCCTGTTCAGCCAGAGGGCCAAGGACTTTCTAGCGAGCTTCCTTCTTTCCACACGTTTGAGAAAGTTTATATCAGAAGCTTCTAGCCTTTTGCAAGCCATTCTTTAAAATCTTTTTTTAAGCATGTCTTATTATGATTTCACATTTAACATCTCAGCATTTACGATCCTTTCTGTTTTCCCCCTTCGGATATGACTTACGCATTTTTTGCAGGATATCTTTTTTACTCCTAATAATATTCTTTAATCTACTATTAAACTATGCTGGCTATTTTTATTCTTTTTGAAAAGGCTCTCTGGTTGTTAAATTTACCAGGGACTCCTAATACCCAGAGCCTAGATATCTGCAAGGCTTTTTTTACTCTTTCTGACTTCTTTTCATTTCCATCCTTGAAACTAAGGCTTCACCGTAGAAGTTTCACCCTACGGTGCCATGAAATCTGAATGCTTGATTAGCTCTCTTGCAAAGTGCCTCCTCACTGCATCTGTGCGCTCCTTGAGCTAAATCAAGAACTCCCCAAGCTTGTAGGTGCTCAGACTCGCTGCTCTAGGTAGCACCAAAACCTTGCATCACCAACAAAACATTTACGGTAATATTTACCTGCTCTGCACGAATTTAGGTGAAATTCTGCATTATTGGCTACTTTTGCACACTCTACATCAGACTAGCTCATCCACCACAGCATCCCTCCTGGGCAGGATGCTTTTTTTTTCTCACCAGATCCTCAAAGTATCTGCTGAGAAGCAGAAACTCTGTGCGTGTGTCCCCAAAGGGCAGAGGGTGACACAGGGACCCCGGAACGGCTCGGGCTCTGTGCGGGTCTCGCCACCAGCAAAATAAGCAAACACACAGGCATGGGCATAAAACTAAGAGTTAAACTCCTAAATCTAGGGGATTGGTTATTTTGGGGTTGGTTTTTCTGGGAAAAAGGAAGACTTGGTTGATAACTCTCACGTTTATTTTGGGAAACAAACAGAAATGTCACATAGAAATGTCAATATGTTTCAGAACGAAGTAAAAAAGGAAACGGGCAAAGCTTCACTTCATTTTGTTGGATCCCAAGGGCCCATAAACTCAGGGGTGCTACTAAAGGAAGATGATTAAAACCAGGCTCTCTTGTTTACCTTCTTAGGCAGGGGGGCCACATCCAGTTTCGCTGTGAGATTGGGTATTTTTGTCTTCTTTCTTTCTGTCTTTCTTTCCTTCCAGCCTCTCCCCAGTCCCCGCACCCTTTGGTTCTGCTCCAGCAGCTGCGTTCCCAAACAACTGTGCTTCAGCTGTCTCTCTGCAAAGCGACCGAGCTGGATCCTTCTTCCAGCTTTCGGCACCTTCTGCGTCTTCCCACCCCTTCAAAACTCAGCCCAACTCCAAAGCCTCAGAGCTTTGCGGGTCACCACGAGACCCCATCCCCACCCCGTGAAACCCCCCCCAGCTGACAGACACCAGCCACGCACGGCCGAAATGCGTCCAGCTCAGCTGACCAGCAAGGTTTACCAGGCACGAGCAATAAACTGTGTTGCCGATGCTCTCTCCCTGTTGCTTTTCCGTGAGGAACAGTGAGAAAACCGCGCTCTCTCCCCAAATTTCCCCCCCCGAAAGGTTGGAGTCAGCAGAGCGCAGGCTCCCTCAGACATTAGAAGAGGCTGCTGTGAAAAGAGACTGAAATGGATCTTTAACGATCCCGGTCAGGACCTCCAAATACTTCTCAAAGGGAAAATACTGACTTGCCAGAACTCAAGATTAAAAGGAACGAGCACATAAACATCCTTCACATGGTTTTGTATTAGCCAAGAGCTGTTTCACTGAGTTCTCTCCCTCCCTCCCTCCCTCTCTCCATTCTCACCAGTGCCCAAGAAAGGTCATTTTCTTCACAGAGAGGAAAAAAATAAAATAAATAAAAATCTTCCACAACAACAGGGTTTTAAATCAAGCCAAGGAAGAAAACTTCTCTTTCACCAGTTCCTAATAAATAACTTCAACCTCTTCGATGCAAATATTTCCAAACAAAGAGCCTCTGTTGGAGGCAGGGCTGTAAATTATCATGGCAGATCTCGTTTTGTTTGAAATCGGACCCAGGCAAACCTCAGCTTGGTTTCAAAGCAAGCCTTCTGCAGTCTCAGAGCGGTACGGACTCCTGCAGGAGCCGAAAGGAATCCCCTTCCCCTCTCGCTCCAGCTCCCCCAGCCTCTCCCATCACCACCACCACCTCCTGCAAGGAGAGCGAATCCAGATCAGCTCCAGAGCGCAGCTGGACCACAGCCAGCCTGACACCAGCGCTGCCAAAATTAGGATGCGACCATTTGCTATTTATAACATGCTAACACGGTAGTCCTAAGTGTGTAATTACCAAGTTCACACATTTCACAGCCTTTAAAGCTGATGCTCGGGCTCAAGAAATGGTTACGCGGCCCCGACGCTGCAGCTCTGGGTTCTGGAGGAAGCATTTCCTTCTCCCCAGGTACCAGTTAAACTAAGGGCACTGCCAATTAAATACCTGGATGTGTACATGACGAGATGCTGCTTGGGAACAATTAATTAATTCCTCCAAGTTCAGCCACCTAACTTCAAGTGGAAGGGAAAGACCATGTCCTACTCCTTGATAAAGTCTGCGGGGCTGAGCAGGCGACCTCCCCGCACTGTGCAACGGCCTCCAGGAGCAGGCGAGCTCCTCTTCCTTGGCTTATCACTAGATGCCTGAATATTTTCTGCTCCTAAAGTAAACGTGTTCTCCAGATCCTGGCACAGAAACCTGCAGGAATTACAAGGGCCTTCTCCTATTTGTTCCTGGTAATAGCTTCACTCTGAACTGTCCCCAGTGAGTTACTGGGAACCCAGAGAGGAGAGAAGTCATGCAACAGCAGAAATGGTGCACTCACAGCTAAGAAGAGGAGATTTGTCCTCAGCCCCTCGGGGTGGACACTGAATTGCAACTCGAAATCTTCCATTAGTTACTGAGTCAACTGTTGGGAAAAATAAAGCAGAAAAAGCTTGTTTGTAAGATGCACAAAGAGGAGATTTTTTTTTTCCCCTGTTCACAGAATCACAGAATGTCAGGGGT
>NW_009733898.1:0-1193 GCF_000703405.1 Apaloderma vittatum
CTCCCCCCCCGCCTCAGAAAAAACATCCCCCAGCCTCATCGGCTTTTCCCCTGGGCTCATTTCTATTTCTATTTTTATTTTTGCAGTTTTGGGGGTTGTTTTTTTCTTTTCTTTTTCTCCAAAGTCCCATTCTGCTGGATGCAGCGCTCGGGACCGCCGGCACCGCCGAGCCGCATCCCTTGCCAGAAAGAGGGAGAGAAAGGGAAATTACCCACATTGGGATAGTTTTGTTGCTGCTTTTCTTTGCTTTTAAAGTAACTTTTAAGGAGAATATTCTGGTTTTGACCAGAATTTATTTACTTTATTCCTGCATATGGCTCTTGGCCTGGGTCCCAAACAGGCAGAGGTCTGGCCCAGCTCAATTCAAAGCCAAAACGTGCAATGAAAAAAGATTTTTTTTTTCTTTTCTTTTTAAAACAGATTTTTAACTGGTGAAATTTTTGCTGACAAGGGAGGGGATTTCAGTTTAAAAATTGCTAGCAGATTTCAGTGAATTATTCTGCAGGAATTGCAAGGGTTTTTTAGGATTTTTGCTGGACCGCTTTTTTGGGGTAGGTTTTTTTTTTTTAAATTTATTTTTGGGCAGCAAGTTAGATGCAAAAATAAAATAGAATAGAAATCCCCAATCTTTTTGCCTCCGCTGTATTTTTTTCTGTTGGCTCAAACATCCCTCTGGATATGTTGGAAACCAACTGGAAGCTGGTAAAATACTCCCTTTGCAACCCTTTCCCTCTGCGACCGGGGTCGATCTCCCCTCAACTTCCCCAAAATCTTGTTCCTTTACATCAAAAAGGAGTTTTTTTGTGTTTTTTTTTTTTGCCTTTTGCCCATATGCGCCAAGGCCAAACAGCTTGAAATCCACCGGGGGTGCAGGCAGGGCAAAGCCCCCCGGGGGTATTTTGCTGGTGAATGGAGGCACCGGGAATTCTTGCAAATACCGAAATTTAAAAAATAAAACAAAAAAACCCCAACCCAACAACAACCAAACCCCAAAGACAGCCAGGAAACATTTCCCTCCCTTGATTTATTTTTTTTTTCAGAAAGAAATAAATCAAGTGCGGCCACTCTCCTCGGTTTGTCACGGATTTTGGGGAAATTTCTGGAGAAACACAGCCCCGTCTCTTTGTTCAGAGCGCCTCCAGAATTTGCTTTTTTTTTTTTTCCCCTGCTTTTATTTTTAATTTCCTCTCCCC
>NW_009733899.1:0-2585 GCF_000703405.1 Apaloderma vittatum
GAAGAAGGGAGGGATGGAGGAAGGTGTTCTGTTTTTAAGATCTTTTTTCTTACTTCTCACTGCTTCTCTCTGATTTGTTCTCTGAATAAATGTAATTAATTTCGCCAAAAATCGAGTCTGTTTTGCCTGGGACGGTAAATGAAAGTGATCTCCCTGTCCTTATCTCAAACCTTAAGCCCTTTGAAATATTTTCTCCCCTGGTATAGCAGAGAATGGTGAGTGAGAGAGCCGCTATGTGGGTACCTGGCTGCCAGCCAGGGTCAAACCGCTACAGCACCCAAAACCACCACGTCCCCCAGCTGTGCCCTGCATCCTACAGGAACAATCCCAGGGATGCCTCCAACAAGCTGTTCCAGATTTGTGACTTGAAAGCCTCACCTCCTCCAGCGCTGCAGGATCCCACCCGAGAGCTGATGCCCAGGTGGGCACCTTAGAAAGCAAGAGCTCAGGAAACGCTGCAAATCCGGAGGACTAAATGCAGCATTTCAGCACAATATTTGCCTTTTTTTCAAGTAATGCTTGCCAAATTTGCCAGGTCAGGGCTGAAGCCCACGTGTTTTGTGGAGGGGACAAAGCATCTCCCCACCAACTTGCAAGGCAGTAATTTAGCCTTCAAAGAAGAGGTAAAATTCACTTAGTTTCAGCCCTTATCTACAGGCTGGGGGCAGAATAATTCTACCGAGAACAATATATAATAGATAAAAATAACTGCATGGCAGTAAGGAGATGGAGAGCACGGTACAGGGCAGCCTCCTCCCCGCCACAACAGCCCATCGATTTAAGGGCAAGTTAGGGGCCGACGGCAGGAAAACAGCCCCTAATTCTAATATTTAAGGAGTTAATGGCAATGCTTCCAAAAGTCCCCACCCTCTTTGTTTTATTTTAAATAAAAAATATTAAACCTGGTACCTAAGCAGCGAGGGCGATGTGTTTTATTTCTGGGCCACTTACTAAACTTCCAAACCATGCTTATTAAAAAGTTCCTTTGCAGCAAAATTTGGCCTTCTCTGCCAGAAGACGCAGGTCAAAACCGAAAATGCTTGAAGGTTTTCAACCATTTTTTCCACCAAAAACTTTACCACTGCACCAAATATCACAGCACACCTGACTGCAATGAAGCAAATATAACCGGGTCCCACAAAAAGACCAAACTGACCCTAAATGAGTACAGACAGACTGAAAATGGGGAGGGAAATGAACCACCATGAAAAAAGTCTTTTTTTTCTTAAATACCTGCAGTATTACTCAAGGGGAGTGTTGTGATGGGTGGGGTAATGCTGCTCACTGCACATCTATTTTATACTCACAGACAAAGGCAGAAAAAGCCATTTAAAGCTTGCAGGGCTGCACTTGGTGCCTGCCTGGAATTAAATAATGCACTAGGTTGTAAAGTTAATAAAAGTGACAGCCTTTTATTAATCTTAGCTGGTGCTGCAGCGTTCGGAGCCGGCAGGGCTCCCTCACAAAGTTATCGGTGTGTTGCACCGGCTAAACCCAGGGCTGGGAAAATAAAATCAAAATGTAAGAAAAAAAAAAATTAGAAAAAAGTGGAACAAAACAAAGCGGAGCAGCAGAAGGCACAGAAAATGGACACGTGGGCTGGAGCCAGGTCCTGCAGAAGGAGCTCGGTACGGGAACCTCCGGGCAGAGCACGCTTGCTCGGGAGGGAAACTGGATCCTGGAGAAGGTGGGCGTGCAAGGAAGCCCAGCAACCCAGCTGAGACTTCGATATTTAGCAATACTGAAACACAAACAAAAAACAACAAAAACCCTCTCCTCATTTTAATTTCTAACCAGATGAAGTGAAATGGTGATGCTTTCTGGAGGAAGCCGTGCCCTGAAGCATCTCATCCAGCCTCGCAGAAAGCCCAGGGACGTGAGCATTGCGATTCCTCCGGCACTACGTGAGCTCGGAGTGGCCAAGAGCACCCACCGGCGTTTGCACCCACTGCAGGTGGACCCAGATGTGGCGCCACAGCTGGGAAGAGGCAGCTCAAGGAGACGCACTAAACGCCTTTCCTAAGCTGCCGAGGAGGCCCCGAGCGCGTCGGGAAGGTTCTAGGGTGGGTGCGCGAAACACTTGACGCCGCTTCTCTGCAACGGGTCCTGCTGCCCCCGCGGGGGCTGGCGATGGGGAGGATCCTGCCTGCGACGTGACATCCTCCAGATCCCCGTGACATCCTCCAGACCCCTGGTGTCAGAGCAGGGGGTGCCCAGGCAGAGCAAGAGGCAGCCGGACAGAGGGCTGGGTTTCTGCAGTGAGAGCACTGGAGCAAGACCCGCCGCAGGAGGAGCTGCCCATTTCCAGCACATCCCAGCATTTATTGGGTCAGGATCCTTTCTTCCTCTCCCAAACTTCACTTTTTTAACTCAAAGGAACTCACAAAAATCTCAGCTTTCGGCTTATAAATAAAAGTTCACAACTCTTCCCCGATGCGGACTGTCGCATTTTTTCCCCTGCGTACTGCTCGGAAAGCAATCCAAGTAAAAGGAGCCCTTATCTCTCCAAAATACACTTTTGAAACCTGAACCACGATTTTAAAATAGCTAGAGTTGGAAAATGAAAACAGTAATAAATGATCTTA
>NW_009733900.1:0-342 GCF_000703405.1 Apaloderma vittatum
AAGGCTCCAGCGGGAAGTGGAGTCGAGTCTGCGATATCTCCGTCTCTGCGGGGCTCGCCCTGGGTCAGAGGGGTGGCTGGAAAATCGAGGAGCTTTCCAGGGAAGTTTAGGGACACTGATGCACTCCCAAGGAGGTTATATGGAAGAGGCTGGGCTTTGCTCACCCTAGAAAGATGGCAAAAAGAGGAGGACAGTAAAAAAAGATAAGCTCATGCACTCAAAAACAACACTGAAAAATACATGATTAAGGTCACAAGGTCAGGCGCTGAGCACGTAAGAAATCCCAGTATTAAAGACACCTGAGCGGCTTACGGCCGGCAGAGTGGGACGCGTTCGTTTGAG
>NW_009733900.1:373-2316 GCF_000703405.1 Apaloderma vittatum
ACGGGCTTAATTCTGCGGTCACAAGCTATTTCTTCTGTCAGGGCTCTGCCTCAGGGAGCGTGTGGAATGGATGGAGCTTGGATAAAAGCAGCTCAGTGTCCGGTGTGTGGCTGTCCCCCGGTATTCAGTCTGCAGCCGCCCCCAGTGCCTTGTTCGCTGTGCATCCTGCAAATCCTGCTTAGAGGATAAAATTGTTCCTCCTGGGCTCTCCTAAAATGCCAGATCTGCTCTCGCCTCTTGCTTTCCCTTCCTTCCTTTTGTCCTTTCCACCTCTGTGCTGCTCGGTGCTTGGCGGAGGGGAGTAGGAGGACACCCCCCCACAGCAATAACGCTTTTTGTGTTTTGCCCTGGGACCCCAGAGCAGCTCCGGGGGGGCTGATGCAAGCACAGCCCACATGCTTCATGCTGCCAGTGTTTGATTTTTCCATCTGTTTTTTGTTTTGGTTCAGTTAAAGGCCATTCCGTGATACGATTCTAGGAGAGGTGGGTTTTGGTGTGAACCTCCTGTCTGTGTGTGGGGGGGGGACACAAAGGCAGCTCAGCATGGAAAACCCCAGAAGCGCGCAGGAGTGGGCTGAGGGACTTAGCGGACGTCGTTTCTTCTGAAGCTGTGGGAGAAGTGTGTGCTTAGGAGCAGCAGCCCCGCAGCCTGCTGTGTGCATTCCCTGTCCAAGAGCCGAGCCAGCCAGAGCCTGGAGGGGACAGATGGAGGAATTAAGGACATCTCAGCTGGGCGGTAGGACCAAGGGAGGCTTGCAGGGAAGCTGGCTCCCGTACCTGAACCGTTTTGGAGACAAGGCTGGGAGTTACCATGGCTTTTCTTAGCAAGAGAGCCCTCCACCGGAATAATGTGTTGTGGACATAAAAGGAGATCTGGAGAGGGAATATTTTCACCCTGGAAGCTGCTGAGGAACTTGCGTTTAGCTGTTAGCAATCTATTTCAAACAGGATTTCTGTCCCAGGAAAGAGAAAGCAGAGCGATCTGACTGCCCTGACCAACTCTAAACTCTTTCCTGGCTTTGCTAGGGAAAAATAATGTGCTCTCAGTGAAAACCTCCCAGAAATCCATGCCATGGGTATTTTATATGTCAGTCCTTTACCGTTCTGGAGAGAGCAGCTGAGGAGAACAGTCAAGTAGATCCCCTGACTTTTATTTACCAAGAAGTCAGTGGAGTGACTGGTGAAGGTCAGAGATGCTGCCTCCCTCCCTGAGCCAAGCAGGTCATGGTGACACACGCGTGACCGTGGGAGAGAGGCTGAAAAACCATTTCTCTGAGAAGAGATTCGAGAGGGGTATCTGTGGCAGAGCACAAAACGCAAAAGCCACGTTGAAACTTTGCTTTTAGGTGCCTGCAGCAGCAAACCGGGGAGCTTTCCACGAGGACCGATAGATTTCCTGCCTCACAGCATTTACTTAAAAAGTATTCATAAATATACCCGCCACTACTAACCGTCCTTTTCTGCTGGGAATTGCCATTAGCAGCTAAATTCAGCATTTTACATATAAAAAGCACTGAGACTTAATTCTGTGCGATGCCTTCTTCAAAGTCCTTGCAGAAGAGACAACCCGGAGCTGCAGCTCGGCGAAGCGTTACGGCAAGGTGCTGGGGAGCAGGGATTGTAACGCTGCTCAACGTACAATCGCAGCACCCGGGAGCTCGAGGTGAAATGCCACGGAGGATGGGCTGTACTCCCCAAAGTCGGACCCCTCGGCTCTGTGAGTTGCTGCGAATGGATGTAGCCTCCATCAAGTGCATGCAAACGGCGCTTGCTCGGAGGCCAAAAAGGGCCAGATTTTCCTGGATGCAGCAAGAAGCGCGGCCCTGACGTCGATTATCCCGTCGCATTGCAAATCGGCACCAGGCGCTGCGCAGGATCGTATCATAGAATCATAGAATGGCCTCAGCTGGAAGGGACCTTAGAGATCATTTTAATCCAGCTTC
>NW_009733900.1:2347-6570 GCF_000703405.1 Apaloderma vittatum
TATCCCCTGCCGCCAGGTACTCCGCCTCTCGCCTAGATCAAGCAACACATGGGGACTGAACAGGAATGATGTTCAGCTTCTCGAACGGGCGGGGAGATTTGTTCCTTCAGCTGCTTTCTCAGAAGCGCCTGGACTTTCCTCACCGAGGTTGTACCCGTCCCAAAACGAACTGGGTGCGAAGGCTGCCGTGGAATTCCTGCTTTGGGAGGAAGAGTCTCGTGCTGCGGTCTGCAGAAGAATTTCCCAACGTGGGGAATTAGGATGAGATTTCAGCGGCAGTGGGTTATCCCATTTCTCTCTTCTCTGAGCACATTTCTGCCACGGAAGCAGCACGTGACAGGCAGGGCAGCAGCAGAGGCGGGGCAGGGCAGCTCCCGTGCGTGCCGGAGGGGACTGAGCCCGGAGCTCCGGAGGGTTCCCGGGGCTCCTGGGGATGGAGAGAAGGGAGCAGACGTCGGGCAGGGAGCTGCGGTGCCGAACGGGCGGCACAAAGAGCTGTCAGAACAGCAGGGGCTCGCGCTGGCGCTGGCTGCAAATGGAGATGGAAAGGGCTGGAGAGGAAAGGACGCGACACAGCTGGTCCCCTTCGGCTTTGATCTCGAAAGCACAGGGGAATTGGCCACGGAGCAGGAGAGGAGGGAACAAGGGAGGTGACTCATAAAAATATTGGTGTTTCCATGAAGATGCAGTTACCTGAGGACAGGAAGGAGGTGGGAACTTCCCTGCAAATATGTTGCAGGGGGGAGCTGGAAGAAAAAGTCCCACTTGTGTAGAAATTGCCAGCCCGCTTAGGAACACAAAGCTGTTTCCTTTGGAGCCAACGGGCTGGTTATTTGCTGTGAGCTGCTGGTTATGGGCAGAGCAGAAGGTGGTTTGTGTGCTTGTTGCTTCAGGGCAAAAACAAAAAAACAAAAAAAAGAAAGGAAGAGCTGATTTTCTTGGAGGCCTGTGTGGTAGAGATGTCTTTGGAAGAGAGAAGAGAAATCTTCCTGCTGCTGGGTGAGGGAGCCAGTCGAGGGGAATAATTCAACCCTGGGTTGCTGGGGAGAAGTCAGGTGTACCCCGGGATCTTCATTTGGAGGCTCTGGCCACGCTGGGGCTGAGATTTCGCCTTCCTCTGGGCACTATAGGGTTTGTGCTGAGGAGAGGGTTGTGCTTTACTCATGGGCACCTAGATTTGCTCTGTGTACCCATCCCCTCCGCTTGCAAGCTGAGAGAGGTGCCGTGTCCTGCACAGGAGGACAGCAGAAGGATGAGGGGACACACCTGACGCCTGCCCAAGCTCAAACTTTCTCTTGCTGCTCACTCCATGAGCCTTTGGGGCATTCCAGCTCGCAGGAGTCTTAGGTGCAGCGTAGGACCAGCTCTAATTTTTATCCTGGAGGCGAAAATCACTAGAAATAATGCTTCATCACTCTGAAGGTCCTGACACCACCCTTAACCACCACATCACGAACCTCCTGTCGCAATTGTGATCTGCGTATGTGTCAAATCTTGCCTCGCAGATAAAAGCTGCTCCGCAGGCACCTTTTGTACTCAAATACGGAGCCTTTAAAATGTGAAAGAAACAACAAAATGTAGGACGCCGCACAAAGCTGACCCACTGGGGACTGGGGGAGAAAAAAAAAAAACTGCAAGAAGGAGGACTTGACACACAAAAATTGTTTTGTTAACAAAGCATCATTGTTCCACTCTGAATCGGTTCGACTGGAGTGGTAGAAACACCCCATCTGGAGACAGATGGAGAGTTTTCTGGCTAAAGAGACGGCGGGAGGAGGGACGGCTGACAACCCAGCAGATAGCATTGTCTGCTGCTACCTTGGCAATGGGGAGGAGAAAGGGTGGGTGGCAGATTAGGCGTCCCCAGCACAACCCGCCCGTCGCACCGGCCCCTTCTGTGCCCCGGGCCCCGCGCCCGGAGGGAGGTGTGTGCCCAGGTTGGCCGCTCACACCCTGCTCCTGGAGCTGATTGAGGGCTTGTGTGGATCGGGAAAGTGTCTGGAGAGGCTACGAGCAGGCACGTCCCCCCCACCAAGGTGCTTTCGGTGTGTGAGATGATGCTGGTACCGTAATGCTTGTGTGTCGTGCCAGGGTTTTGTGCGATGTGGTTTTAGCAGTACCAGGCGACCAATGTGGAAACGTCTTCCCAAAGCGAGCACAGAAGGCTTGCTCCTGCTCTCGCGTACGTTTTGCGACGAAACTTCCCGGAGAGTGGGATCTGGGCTGATGGGAGGATGCTGAGTGGAAACCAGCACGGTCAGAGCTGCGGGAGTAAAACCAGAGACAGCAGCAGGAGTTAACGCGATGCTGTAACACCCACGGACACAGGGGTGCTCCGGTGACCTGGTAGGTCTGTGCGACGCCTGAGGACCAGCCACTGGCGACCTTGCTCAGGTTGGGAATGGCTGAGGGAAAATCTACACTTGAGTGCCTGGGGCCCCTCGGCTCCGGCACACGCTAAACGTGAGGTGGTTCGTGGCAGCAAACTGCTGGCACGGTGGCTGCTCCGCTCACTGAGAGCTCACCAACAGCCCCGGCTCCCTCTGCTGCCTTCCATGCCTGGTGGGAAACTCCGGGGTGGGTTTTGCTCCTGCCAGAGCTTTGAGGGATCGTATCCTGCCCACCCTATCTGAATTCCTGATTACTTGCTAATTGCTTGACACACTCTACTTGCAATGCAAGAGACAGGCTCACGTCATCCTCTGTGGTTTGCCAGGGGAGAGTGTGAACCTCTTTTTCACTTGCCTTCAAACAGATGAAAAAGAATAGAGCTCGATATGATTAATGTGAAAACTTCAGCTTGGTTTCCTGCCTTGGCATCTGGGCCTTGGTAAGCTTAGCATCACTGTGCCTTGATTTTTGAAGGTTGGGCTCACGTCGGAGCATTTGAGAGGCGATGGTGCAGGCTGCGGTGGCTTCGGCGCTCCTCTGCAAGCTCTGTCCATAATCTCCAGCCACTGGAGACATTTTGGGTTTGTGCAGCAGTCACGGAAGGATTCAGGTGGTTGCCTCGAGGCGCTGCTGAGATAATACCTCAAGGGCTTCTATTCAGACCCACTGGGGCCTTTCCATTTGCATGGTGGAAGCCTATTCAGATGCACCGTGGCTTTTCACTGAGCCCAAGATGAGCAGGCTGGCTCGAGCTGCGGGCAGGCGGTCGCCCGTGCAGAGGGGATTGGGGGACCGGCAAGGTTTAGATAAAGCCCTGCAAAAAAAAATAATGCAGGTAATAAAGTAAAAGGTGGTTTTGGTTTTGGGGGGCTTCAGCGTGCAGCAGCACAGCAGTGACAAGGGATGTCCTTGCTGATGCCCCAGTGTCCTCAGACCCATCCAGCGTGTGCCTGTGAGCTCGCAGCAGTGGGTGCAATATCGATTTTTGTGCCTAGCTCACCAGGTTTACCTCACCTGTTCTGGGTCAGATCCTGCCTGGTCCAAGCAGTGCTGAGCTGGTGCAGAGGGAAGTGGAGCAGGGAGGAGCATGAGGGCGAAGGAAGGTCTGTGTCATGTGGTGCTTCAGCGCACGAGGTCCCAGAGCGTTTGCAGCCGTCACAGCACCGCAGATGACTTTGGGGTGAAGTGTCGCCTCGAAGAGTGGAAGTGAAGGGGGTCGGTGAACACGACTGAACACGCAGGATGGAGTAAAACAGGTTGGATCTATATACCTGAGCTCTTCTGCAAGGTGTCATGGTTGTCTGAGAGGGTCGGGACCTGGACTTTGGGGAAGACAGCCCTTGCTTTTGCCCTGCTGTGGGCAAGGACTGCACCAGATGCACCGTGCTGGCAGGAGAGAGGAGGTGAGACAGGGCAGGCAGGTTCAGCTCATGACGTGACTTCTCATGCCAGGAGGCCAGTGGGAACGCAAATCCCACTGCTGGGCACTGGCTGCCCTGGAAGGAGTAGACAGAGTCCAGATTGCTGGTGATGCATCCCATGAGCGAGGGCTCTGACACACGCACAGCGGCTGGTCAGGGTAGCTTTGCCCTACCTCAGAGTACCTCCCTGGGGACCCATGTGCCATCCACCCTGCCTCCATCCCTGCCATCCTCGTCCCAGCTATCCCGGCATCTTGCTGTGTGACGCCGGGCGCACGGCGTGAAATCTCCCACCTCGCTTTCCCCTGTGCGGAAAGGAGAGGAAAAAATCGGCGCATGAGCTCTGCCCGGGGAGCTGGAGCGGGGCTGGATCCACCTCGCTGAGAGGCGAGGGAGTCGCTGGGGGGGAGG
>NW_009733900.1:6622-7003 GCF_000703405.1 Apaloderma vittatum
GGTGGAAGAGCGCGCGGGGAGGTCGGGTGCTGTCGGGTGGCGTTGCGCAGAGGCAGCACTGCCTGCGCAGGCGGCAGCAGCCGGGTCGTTCATCTCTCTGCCTCCCAAACGCCTCCTGTGAATCAGCATTTCTGCAGTCGGAAAAAAACCACACGAGACAGCAGGGGAACGGCGGGAGGCTGTCGGGGCGCGGGGAGCCTGGCAGGGAGGAGGATGGGGAAGGGGACACCTCGTTAGAAAGGGGCAGCCTGGGAGGTGAGGGGTGGTCTCATGCCACGGATCTGCAGTCTGCTCCCTCTCGGGTTTTTGCTCGTTAACCGCCGTACACCCCTCGTGCGCGGCGGCGGCGAGGTAAACAAGCGCTGTGAGCGCCTCCTCTTC
>NW_009733900.1:7103-8959 GCF_000703405.1 Apaloderma vittatum
GGGAGATCCAGTTACAGCAACGGGGTTAGAACAAAAGAGATTTGCCTCCGGGATCAATTCCTCTCCATTTTCCGGGCTGTGCACGTGCGTGTGCGTGCACGCGCGTAACAGCCTCCGTCTCCGGTGGTTAGTGCCGCCGGCTCTGCAGCACGGGCGGCTCAGGATCCAGATGAGCATCAGCTGGGACCTTCCCCAAAGGGCTTCAGTGGTCCAAAATGATGCTTTTGCCCCAAATGGGGAGAGCAAGGTGATCCCCTGGGCCAGGCCCAGAAATAGCAAGGCCAGGCCAGGTTTTGCAATGCTTGAAAGCCGGGAGCAAAGCTGGGCGCTCCGCCGAGGGCCGATCCGATGTGGGGCAGAGCTGTGGGTCCGTGTTCGACAGCACTCGTAGTCCCCACGGGTTGCTCCCCAGGCGTTTCGAGGCAACACCTCCTTGCTTCCATCACAAGGCTGGCCAGCGAGCAAAATAACAACCTCCTAAAAAGCCTTTTCTGTGCCGTAACGGCTCTGCCAACCCTGCATTAACCGAGACGCCTTTAACCCGCAGCCGTGGCGGGGCTGGGGGCACAGCGGGTGTTTGCAGGACAGGCTCGAGGACTTAATGGGGGTCCCTCCCCCTGGGATTCTTGTCACCCAGTTTGGGGGGCGTCGGGCTTATTCGGCGTTGTGTTTGGGTTGGTTTTTTTGTTTTGGCATATTGCCTTCTCCCAAATGCCGCTGGGGACGAGCCTTGGAGAGCGCAGATGTGCATCCCGCGCATACCACAACGAGGTTCCTGATTTAAGGACTGTGATTAACCTCTTTCCGACAGTTGCTAACCAGGTGCAGAATTGTAACGGCAAGAGGAGAAAGCTTGGTGAAAGCAGCCAACTTCCCTCCGTCACCTGGAAATGGGTGCCATTTTCCGCCTGGAAATCAGGCAGGAGTCAGGATGGGTGAAGGGCGCAGGGACACCCCGGTTATCTCAGCTGCTCTTCGGAGCCCGTCTCCTCCTTCCTGCTTTGGGATCTTGCGGACGCGGCATCGATGCAGCGGGAACCCAGTGCAAGCCAGGCTGGTGCGAGGGCTGCTGGGGCTGTGGAGCGTGTCCCACTGGGGGCCGTGCACGCCGAGGTGCTAACGAGAAACGAGGCAGAAAATCGCCCTGGATTTTCTGGCCTGAGTCTCGTGGAAGCCCCCCTCCCGGCCAAAAAAAAAAAAAAAAAGGCTGCGGCATCTCCCTCAGCATTCCTGTATAAACGTGAGCATTCCTGGTGTGGGAGCCGTGACCTGCACACATGGCTGCGTGCCTGGGTTTGGGACTTTGCTCTTTGGAAAGTTGGGTATAAGGGAGGGGAAAAGGGGTTTTCCTTGGTTAGGTGTGAAAAAGCGGAGCTGTTGCATGTTGTGTTTTGCAATGAAGCGTTAAACAAGGACCTGCCAAACTCATTTTCAGGAGATCTGGTGTCTGTGGGACTCAGGGCTACTCTGCCTGGGACTGTCCCTGGCCTCCAGGTCTGGGTTTCATGGTTACAAGTGCTGGACCTCGCCCCAAGTACCGCTCTGGCACCATGGTTGGTTTTAGATCGATTTAGTTGCCCACGGGCAAGCCAACCTCTGCAGCACCTGGGCTTCTGCACCTTATTTTTCAGAGGGCTGGGCTCTTACTCCTCTTCCAGCCACTGGTTTTCGGATCCCCCCCATCATACCTCCTGCCCATCTCTTAACCATGGCCAAATCCCTGTGTTTTCCCCCAAAGAAGAGGCTGCATTTCACACTGGGGCATCCCCAGGCAGGGAGGAGCCGTCATTGTGCTCCAAACACTTCACAGAGCCAAGAGCTGTCGTGTCCATTGGGGGAACGTCAGGGGAACAGAG
>NW_009733900.1:8990-9874 GCF_000703405.1 Apaloderma vittatum
CGGGAAAGAGGGGAACCCCCAAAGCGGGTGAGTAGATGGGCTTGGGAAACGTGAAGAGACAGAAAAATTTATTAAAAGCAATTAATGGCTGCTACAACCAAGGATTTAAACCGAACTCAAAGCCTTAGGGAGAGAGGAAATGAAGTGGCTTACGATTGTTATTTTATTGCTTAATTTATTTTTTTTATATATGATATGCTAAATGCAAATCAGCCTTCTTACTGAGCGGGAGAGGGAGGGGATGGAAGACATGCCGGGAAAAATGAGTGGGATCTAGGTTTTGCATCGTTCGCTGAATTACTGGCAGGTCTTTTGTAACATCTGTTAAAAATAAAACAAACATTCATTTCCATTTCTCGCTGCCTGAGATGGCTTCTGCAAAAAAATTTCAACCTGTCCAGGAATTTGTCTTGAAAGTTGCCCTCCCTCTCCTCACGCCTCCTCTTCTCCAGGGGAGATTTCCTTCCTGGACTTCCCAGGGGCTCCATTAGCCCCACATTAAAGCCTTTTTACTTTGCTCTAAAACTCTCCATCGAAGTAAAAGGAATTCTAATAAACCGCTGGGAAGACTCTGCTATTCAAAAAAAAGGAAACACGGCGCTGCCTCGGAGCAGAGCTCCTCTCGACGGAGCCTGGGTCACGGCAGGAGGAGACCAAGGAGGGATGGAGAGATGGTTTCCATTATAAGAGCCGTTTTGAGAGAAATAATCACTGCTCTCCCACCAAGGAAAGCTTTCGAGACGACGGGGGCTTCGGCACGCCGCGGGAGCGGGGACGGCCTCGGAGGGGGTGGTGGGGTGAAGCGATGATGTACCGAGCGCTCCGAAACTCATTAAACCATCTGATTAGTGGAAACGAAGGCGCATGGCACCAATTCCTGGGAA
>NW_009733900.1:9965-10503 GCF_000703405.1 Apaloderma vittatum
AGGAGGACATCAGTGGCTCCAAACTTGGGGCTGAACATCACGCCAGGGAAATACGTATGTTTTTCAAGGCCCAAAAAAAGCCTTTTTGCTCTGGGAGGGAGTTTCTGTCTGTTCTCCGGGTCCCAGGCGGGAGCTGGTCCAAGGAGGTCGGTGCGATGACCCACCCCTACCTAAAGTAATTATGATATAATTAATTTCAAGCCTCCTCACAGGCACAGTCATCCCGAGCGTTGCCACTCTGACACCACCCTGCAGGATGAAGGATATTTATTTTTTTTTATTTTTTTTTTCAAAGCGTTGAGGAAGCTCGTTAGAAATAGCCTGAAGGGCAAAGTTAGGAAATGAAAATCCGTCGGATCCGTTCGGAGCTTGATGAGTGTCAGGGCAGGGCTTGCCTGCTCCCTGCCGCGAGCACCGGGTGCAAGGTGTCACCAGCTCCAGGGGATGAGAGCAATCATCCCACTCTGGATGGGACTGGAAGAAAATCAGCCAGGAAGAGGGCTGAGAGAAAGAGGAATGAGGAAGAGACGGCGCAGAG
>NW_009733900.1:10669-12294 GCF_000703405.1 Apaloderma vittatum
GCGACGAGACATGGAGGGAGCAGGAGCGCCTTTGTTTTAGCAGCTCCAGAAATGACATTGCTATGAGTCATTATTTTTTTAGTCCCCCCGGGGCAGGAGGAGGTTGAGGAGGGGGGTTACTTCCAGGGAAGCCTCCGACTTGGATCGGTGAGCCCTGCTCTCGTGGCGGCGAAGATGGGGAAGAGGCTTTTCGATGCGGGTAGCTTGAGGTGAACGCGAGGGGCACGGGGCCGTATCTGCGTGGGGATGCTCTGGAGCCGGGATTCATCGAGAGGATGGAAACTTTCCCATCTGTGCAACTGCACAGCAGCATCCTCTACGAGCTCGGAGATTTTAACGAGTAAAGTTAATTGCTAAGATAGGTGATGGTTTCCCAGCCAGCTGACGGTTGGCTGAGGCAGACGCGGCCGTGTCGCGCAAATGGAGGTGACGTGGGTGCCGGCACCTCAGAAGCGCTGAGAAGTCACGAAATCAGCCTTTGTGAACCCGTAAATCGGAGTCACAGAACTCTGAAGCTGCCGGAAAAAATCACAGTGTTCAGAAAACAAAGCGCTTGGTGGTGATTTAATTTGCATACGGGGCTCTTGGGGGCTTGTGGTTTCAACCTTTCTCCTCACCGTGTTTTTTTAAGAAGGGCAGGGCTGAGGTTCTCCTGAAATCACAGGACTCCCAGAGGTGGCGATTTCAAGCACATGAGAGCCGGGCAACGACCCGGATGGACCAGATTCCTGAATTTATGGGATCGTAGTGTAAAAATAGCATATCTTTTAGTCTTCTCTCAGTCCCCGAGGAGAAGCTGGGGGTGATGTCCTTTGGGTATGTCCCACCTTGGCATGACTAGGGCGGCAGTCACAGCCTGTGGTGCCAGACAGTGGAGGAGCTCTTCCCTTTGAAGGGCAGGGTGGGATTGGTGGTTATGGGGGATAAATACCACATCCTGGGAGAGCTGCGAGGTCCCTCCTTGGTTTACCATCCTGCCGAGAGGCACGTGTGAAATCGGGAGCGTGCTCTGGTGTATTAGCTATCCACAGCCAGGCTGGGGCTGAGGATGGCCATGGGGGTGAAGATGAGGATGAGGAAAAAAGGGACGGGGGAGATGACAGCAAGCAGCCTGCTTTGGCAGATGCTGGGTCCCCTTATGAGGTTTGGTTTGTTTAACAGCTTGATGCCTGCTATCTCGAGTAATTAACAGGGAAAAGAGAGGGCCTGGTTATCCATCCTTCAAGAGCAAGGGGTTGAATTGAAAGGCAGCACCTTGGAAGTGGATCAAATAGCTCTCCAGCCCCCCGCATACGGCTCGGAAACTTGCTGCCGTGCTGCGTTATCAAGGTGAACAGCTTTAGTTCAATTAAAGAGAGGCCCCAAGCGGCGTCGTGGGAGGAGGCAGGGCTGGGCATTTGCACCCTTCGGGCAAGGAGCCGGCACGCACGGAGCTGCGCGGCAGCGACCCCGGCCAGCCCGCGTGGGCGTCCTGGTGTGCCAGGGCCACCGAAACCCTTGGTGGCGAGCAGCACCGCGCTTCTCTTGGCCAGGGGACCAGCTCCCCCTTGCTCGCCTCTGCGCCGAATTGTATTTACCCTTTGGAAAAAGCAGCGTGCGGGGAAGGATTGCTCTTTGTTACCGTC
>NW_009733901.1:0-316 GCF_000703405.1 Apaloderma vittatum
AAATGCGAGTTTTAGCAACAGGGTGAAGCGCAAGGAGTGAGGCTGATGCTGTTGGTCAGTCCCGCCCGCTGGGAGGTGTGGAGCTGGGGCGGCCTTTGGGGGTGCTGTGGGGCTGAGGGGGCTGGAGCACAAGTGCTGTGAGGGGCGGCTGAGGGAGCGGGGCTTGTTTAGCCTGGAGAAAAAGGGGGCTGAGGGGAGACCTTGTCATAGAATCATTAAGGTTGGAAAAGACTCCTGAGGTCATCTGGTCCCACCATGAAATCGCTCTCTGCAGCTACCTGAAAGGAGGTGGTAGCGAGGAGGGGTCAGTCTGTCC
>NW_009733902.1:0-1413 GCF_000703405.1 Apaloderma vittatum
CAGGGTGGGAGGAGGAGGAGGGTCTGCGGGAGGAAGGAAAAAGGCGGTTTGCGAAGGAAAACGGAGGAGAAAGCACCAAGGTTCTCCTCAAAAATGTGATTTTGGAGGGAAAACGGGGGAGAAAGCACCAGGGTTCTCCTCGAAATCGGAGTTTTGGAGGGAAAATGCGGGAGAAAGCACCAGGATTCTCTTCAAAAATGCACTTTTTGAAGGAAAATGGAGGAAAAAGCACCAGGATTCTTCTTGAAAATGAAGGTTTGGAGGGAAAATGGAGGGAAAAGAACCAGGATTCTCCTCAAAACTGGAGTTTTTGAGGGAAAATGGAGGAAAAAGCACCAGGATTCTTCTTGAAAATGAAGGTTTGGAGGGAAAATGGAGGGAAAAGAACCAGGATTCTCCTCAAAACTGGAGTTTTTGAGGGAAAATGGAGGAAAAAGCACCAGGATTCTTCTTGAAAATGAAGGTTTGGAGGGAAAATGGAGGGAAAAGAACCAGGATTCTCCTCAAAACTGGAGTTTTTGAGGGAAAATGGAGGAAAAAGCACCAGGATTCTTCTTGAAAATGAAGGTTTGGAGGGAAAATGGAGGGAAAAGAACCAGGATTCTCCTCAAAACTGGAGTTTTTGAGGGAAAATGGGGCAAAATGGAGAAGAAACCACCAGGGTTTTCCTCAAAAATGGAGTTTTGGAGGGAAAATGGGGCAAAATGGAGAAGAAACCACCAGGGTTTTCCTCAAAAATGGAGTTTTGGAGGGAAAATGGGGCAAAATGGAGAAGAAACCACCAGGGTTTTCCTCAAAAATGGAGTTTTGGAGGGAAAATGGAGGAGAAAGCACCACGATTTTCCTCCAAAATGCATTTTTTGAAGGAAAATGGAGGAGAAAGTACCAGGATTCTCCTCAAAAATGTGTTTTTGGAGGGAAAATGGAGGAAAAAGCACCAGGGTTCTCCTCGAAATTGGGAGTTTTGGAGGGAAAATGGAGGAAAAAGCACCAGGATTCTTCTTGAAAATGAAGATTTGGAGGGAAAATGGAGGAAAAAGAACCAGGATTCTCCTCAAAAATGTGGTTTTGGAGGGAAAAGGGAGGAGAAAGCACAAGGATTCTCCTCAAAATTGGAGTTTTTAAGGGAAAATGGAGGAAAAGCACGAGGATTCTCCTCAAAAATGCATTTTTTGAGGGAATATGGGGCAAAATGGAGGAGAAAGCACCGGGCTTTTCCTCAAAAATGGAGTTTTTGGAGGGAAAATGGGACAAAATAGAGGAGAAACCACCAGGACTTTCTTCAAAATTGGAGTTTTGGAGGGAAAAGGATTCTCTTCAAAATTGGAGTTTTGGAGGGAAAATGGAGGAAAAAGCACCAGGATTCTCCTCAGAAATGAAGGTTTGGAGGGAAAATGGAGGAGAAAGCACCAG
>NW_009733903.1:0-1141 GCF_000703405.1 Apaloderma vittatum
TAGAGAGACAAAAAAAGCTCTTGACAAGCAACATACCTTTATATAATAAGTTTCAGTGCTGTAAGACACCAGTATTCCTCATTGCTGAGCAATTACGTACACAGAATCTCATCCTAAGAAGTTGTCTTCTTCCCATACTTCTCTCTTCCCATACTTCTATGTGAGCAAGAGATGTGTACAATGATGCCTTGCACATGTTCCTCTTGCTCTTGTCTTCTTCAGCAGGGTCTAGAGGGCAGTAGAGCACTGCAAATCATGGTTTAAAGGTTTGGTAATACATTGTGGCTGTGTTTATTCTCCCCCAATTGCTTTGGCCAATGAAGAATAAAAGCCTGAAAACAAACAAACAAACCAAAACCCACCACAAAACCTGGAGTAAGAGTGAGAACCAAGGGGTTTGGGCTGGGCTGTTTCACCTGTTGCAGTAGTTGGACATGTGGAGTCTCTGCAGACAAGAGCGGAAGCATACAAGTGTCCTTTTTCCTTCTTTCTAGGACTGATCACAGTTTTGTTCTGAATTATGAAATGTTTGCTTCTCTCCCCAAGGAGCCATAAGAAGACATGCAGAGTAGATGGGCTGAAGGGACTGAAAGGGAAAATCCATGCAGGGAGATTTAAGTTAAGGGAGCATGGCAGAGAGAAGAAAGGTTTGTTTTCCCTCTTCGCATCCATAAAATCTCACAAGGATAAAGGCATCCATTCAAAGCTGGACATACAAAAGACTTTAGGTGAAAGCAAAAGATCTGGGGAAGAAATGTAATCTGTAGCTGGCTCTGCCCAAGGCAAAGCTGACACGGTCACACCTGAGAAAAAGGGATTAACATTTTATCGTAGCTCATGGTGTGTTAAAACAAGGTGGGACAGAGTGAGCTGCCTTGGGGCACTGACCAACAGCAGGTGTGCAGCAGCATCTCCTCTTTCTCTGCTGAGGAAGCTTGAGCTGGAAGCAGAGGGGCACAGGCAGCACCTTTCACCAGCTGGTGCAAAACCTCGCTGGGAGGTTTCCCCAAGCATCCAGGGCTCATATCCTGGCTCCTCCAGGGCTCATCTCCCAACCCCTCCAGGGCTGAGCAGAATGTCCGCTGGTGACTCCACATTCAGTAACTGCATCAGCAGCTACAGCACAACAAAAGCAGTGCTG
>NW_009733904.1:0-204 GCF_000703405.1 Apaloderma vittatum
GGTGCCCCATGGCGCCCCCCAGGGCTCCCAGTATGACCAGTCCCAGCCCCACCAGTGCTCCCAGTTGCACCAGTGGCTCTCCCAGTGCTCCCAGTCCCACCACTGGGGCTCCCAGTATGACCAGTCCAAGACCCCCCAGATCCCACCAGCGCTCCCAGTACGACCAGTATGAGCACCACCAGTGCTCCCAGTTGCACCACAGGG
>NW_009733904.1:326-668 GCF_000703405.1 Apaloderma vittatum
GGGTCTCCCAGGCCAACCAGTGCCTGCCCCTCCCAGTGCTCCCAGTTGCACCAGTACGACCATCACCAGTGCTCCCAGTGCTCCCAGTATCACCAGCGCCTGCACCCCCCAGAGGTCCCAGTGCTCCCAGTTGCTCCACTGGGGCCCCCAGTGCTCCCAGTATGACCAGTGCCAGCCCCACCACATCCTCCCAGTGCTCCCAGTTGCTCCCAGTCCCAGCACCGGCACTCCCAGTGCTCCCAGTACAACCAGTGCCTGCACCCCCAGTGTTCCCGTACAGCCAGCACCCAACCCCCCAGTCCTCCCAGTACCCCCAGTACAAAGACCCTTGCTGCTCCCCGT
>NW_009733904.1:835-1500 GCF_000703405.1 Apaloderma vittatum
CCCAGTGCTCCCAGTTCCCCCACCAGTGCTCCCAGTTGCTCCACTGAGGCTCCCAGTACAACCAGTGCCTGCACCTCCCAGTGCTCCCAGTTGCACCAGTACGACCATCACCAGTGCTCCCAGTGCTCCCAGTATCACCAGCGCCTGCACCCCCCAGAGCTCCCAGTGCTCCCAGTTGCTCCACTACGAGCCCCACCAGTGCTCCCAGTTCCACCAGAGGGGCTCCCAGTGCTCCCAGTATGACCAGTCCCAGCCCCCCAGAGCTCCCAGTGCTCCCAGTATGACCAGTACGAGCCCCACCAGTGCTCCCAGTTCCACCAGAGGGGCTCCCAGTGCTCCCAGTATGACCAGTCCCAGCCCCCCAGAGCTCCCAGTGCTCCCAGTATGACCAGTACGAGCCCCACCAGTGCTCCCAGTTCCACCAGAGGGGCTCCCAGTGCTCCCAGTATGACCAGTCCCAGCCCCCCAGAGCTCCCAGTGCTCCCAGTATGACCAGTACGAGCCCCACCAGTGCTCCCAGTTCCACCAGAGGGGCTCCCAGTGCTCCCAGTATGACCAGTCCCAGCCCCCCAGAGCTCCCAGTGCTCCCAGTATGACCAGTCCGAGCCCCACCAGTGCTCCCAGTTCCACCAGAGGGGCTCCCAGTGCTCCCAGTATGACCAGTC
>NW_009733905.1:0-562 GCF_000703405.1 Apaloderma vittatum
AAGGCTTTCCTGGCTGGTCTTCATGGCCTGTGAACGGGGGGAGTTGTCTCCTGCAGAAGGTGAGACTGACTGGCTGAGAGAGGTCTTTGCTCAAATCACCATTGAGAGATGCAAATTTCCTCCGTTCTAGAGATCAAAGGTCAGCCTTGCTTGGCTGTAGTTAATGTCACGAATATTCCCTGTGCCTTCCATCATTGCACAGGCAAATAGCTCACCTACCACTCAGCCCATCCATTGTAAGACAAACAGAAAGTTCTGAGAAGTGATAAAAGCATCGAACTGCTATTGAATCTATGGAGCAGGACAAACACTCGCTATCCCACCAGACAACAGGCACCTACCAAGTGGATCCCGATACCCCACACAGATACATGACAGCATCCAAGAGATTCTGTTTCTTCAGCTCCACCAAGGTTCCCAGCATGGCTATCATGGCACGCAGGCCTCCGCCAGATCCCAGGACAGCAATTTTAGGTATGTTATCCTGGGGAGTGGACAACAGAAATTTCTTTTAGAGCAAAGACTTAACAAACAGACAGAGATAAAGGCTAATGCAATTCTC
>NW_009733905.1:628-2181 GCF_000703405.1 Apaloderma vittatum
TTTACATCACAATCACAGAATGGATTCTCTTTTTTGTTATGCTATCACTTAACTTCCTGGTACAGAAGTCTGTTGGGGCTGTGTTTCTGTGTCATAGCCTTAAAATATAAATAATCCTTGAGCAGAACTCACTGTGTTTCTCTGGATGTCATCTTTATTTCTTTTTTGTCACCAAGAATGTTTTTGTGTTGTTTTCCTCCTCCCAAAAGAGTAAGGTGGAATTATTACATCCAGCCACAGAAATTTCTCAAGAACATTGCTGTACTGAATCTGTCTGGAAAAGTCAATTTTCTTCACAGTAGCCCTATGGTGCTGTGGTCTGGATTTGTGGCAAAGAAGCCCCTGATAACACACCATGTTTTGACTTGATGAACAGGCTCCCACAACATCTCTTTCTCCCACTCTGCACTCCATGTCCCATCAGTAGCCTAGGAGTGGGCAGGAGGTTGGGAGAAGGCACTGCTGGGATGGGACAGCTGACTCAAGCTGACTAAAGCGATATTCCATGCCATGTAACATCATGTTCAACAATAAAAGCTCAGGGAAAGGGAGAAGTGGGTATGGCTTTGTTTGTGGTATTTATCTTCCCAAGGACCTGTTACATGGGCTGAGGTCCTTCTTCCCATGAACTGGCTGATATTTCCCTGGAGATGGAAAGCAGCGAACAAATCCCTTGCCTGCGTACACATGTTTGCAGCTTTTCTTTCCCCTGTTAAACCACTTTTATTTTCATTCATGACTTTTCTCACACTCCTTATATTTTCTCCTTGTCCCATGGGAGAGGGGAGGGAGCAAGCAGCTCAGCGGGTGTTTGGCTGCTAGCCAGTGTCAACCCACCATGTGTGCCATGAGGGGAAAAAGAGCACGGAGTCCAAGAAAGGTGTGTGCAGAGATACACAGTATGTCTGTGCTCACAGCACACGAAAAAGTGTACCAGTGTTCCTGTGCTGATGTCTGTGATGGTGAGCATCTGAGGATGAAAGAGTTCAAAGGTGGAGAGGAATGTGTGCACAAGAATGCAGAGAGATTAGAGAGAGGTGTGTGTGCACACTCCCTAGGATGTAAACACATACATTCTTATATGCATCTACATAGAGATTTATAAAAAAAACCCAGCATGTGTATAAATATTTGCAAGGGCAAATCAATTAATTGATTAATTAGCTGATAGATAGAGGAATTGCAGCCGGGAATTCCACTGAAACTTCAGTGTCCTCCTCCCTTTTTCTCCTTCTAAATTCCCAGCCTCAATCTTTTTCCCAGCAGTGGACAGTCTGCTCTGGAAAACTTGTGATGACAGATGATGTTTTGCAGGGACTGGCCCTCACTTAGAGCTGCATTCTGTGTGCCATTCACATCTCTGCAGTGTTATCTTTCTTTCCTTAACAGGAGGTGGAGGATCCCCTCCCCACCTGTCACCAGGCAAAAGGAGGAGATCTAAGGGACAAGGGAGGATGGGTAGAGGCCCCTCATCAGAGAGGTGAACTAACACCCTCCAACTCCCTCCCTCACCTTCCCAGTTGCCCTTGCGTAATAGGTATGGGGCTTTGGGA
>NW_009733906.1:0-1776 GCF_000703405.1 Apaloderma vittatum
GGGGGTGCAAGCACAGAGCCATCAGCATCGCCTGCTCAGCAGAGTGGGGGATCACCCTGCCCTTACCAAGGGTGCTTGCCATCCCCAGGACAGGTGTCCCCCCCTCCTCTGGCAGGTCTCCCCCTCTTTCAAGGTCTGCAAAGCAGAGAGGCAGGAGGCTTGGTTTTCCTGCTGTGGGAACCCAGATTTGGGGTGTTTTGGGGGTGCCACCATTGGGAATGAATTAATTCATTCATTCATTGTCGTGACCGAGCTGGCTTGGGCAGTGAGAAGGATTTGCTGCAACTTTTGGTTGCTTTTGGCTCAGGAGGGACAAAGCAGAGGACACAGGACCTGGAGGAGAGGCCAGCAGCTGGTTCAACCCCGGAGACGGGGTTTTCAGTCTGCGTAGCAGCTCTGCCAGCATAAAACTCCTGCAGTGTCGAAGCATCCAGATATTTCATCAAGAGCCTCATGAAAAACGCCTGGGAGGGAATTAACAGCTTTTCATTCATCCCGTGGTTCAGATGGTAAACAGCTCCTGGGCCGCTGACCGAGGAGGCAGCAACAACGTGGGGTGGGCTTCTGCCATCGCAGAGAGATGATTTCGGTGACAGCGACCTTGGCTTTGTCCCAGAGGGCTTGTGGGATGGATCCAGGCAGGAATTGGAGAACACAGGGACAGCTTTAATGTGCTAGGTCTGCCTTGGGTCCTGCATTTTCCATCCTCACATCCTCCTGCCTGGAGGCTCTTCCCATTCCCGTGATGGTTTTGCAAGGAGGCACCGAGAGCCCAGGTGGGACAGAGAGGGCTACGTCCTCTGGGACATGGGGTTTAAACACCTTTCCTGGATGAAAACAACCTCCCGGGGTGCTGAGTCTCTGCTGTGCACGGCTCTGATTCAGTCCAACTGCTGATCGCTCCCGGCGGGAGGGAAACGTCAGGTCGGGGAGTGCAAAATAGCTTTTAGCGTGGCTGAAGAGCTCTTTGGAAGAGGGCTCATCCCCCCGTTTGGCTCCTGGCACAGCCAGAGACCCCACACCGACCCTTTTCCAAGGGCTTATCTGCAAAGGACTAATCAACCTGGCAGGTTCCAGCAAACACGTCTTCTTGGCTCAGCTCCGGCATTTATTTGTTGTTTTATTTTTTCAGCTGGAATGTTAAAAATAAACCCAGCGGATACATAAAACAAATGGAAAATCTTTAAAGGGCTTTGCTGTTCATCCGCCTGCGCTCGCTTGTTGCTGCTCCGGGCTACTGCCACAGATGTATTCTCCAAACGTGGGGAAACTGAGGCAGGGAGGTCACATCACCCCATTGCAATGCTCCTTGTAGGAAATTCTCCATGACATTGCCTTAGCTCTTTTCTTTCTCCTCCACACCCTAGATAACGGGGAGACGCTGCCTCTCCTTCCACCTCCAAACAGCCCCACGAAGAGAAAAGCAGTTAAATCAAATCCAGGTGGCAAGAGCGATGCCGAGGCTGTCGAGGAGGAAAATTCACGTTGCTCATCTCTGCCTGGCGAGCTGGGGGGATTTACAGCCACGGCTGCTAACGGTGACAATTTGATTTACTCAGAGGCTGCACGCTCGACAAAGTATATTTCACCATTGCAAGACCCTCTTCCCCTCTGGAATTTATTGGTTTTAATTAGAACGGCCATAAAAATAACACTTGGGAGCCGTGAATCTGCACTGACAGGACTCCAGTTGAAAATCCATGGAGATCTCTGGAGATTAATGGAGGGGGAAATGGGAGGAGATGTTTAATCCCCAAAGATTTGGGGCAATTCAGC
>NW_009733906.1:1789-5627 GCF_000703405.1 Apaloderma vittatum
AGGCCATAGAGTCTCTGGACGTGGTGCTCCCCTCGCTTTGCCATGGTCACGTTGGAGAGAACCTTGCACCAGGACTCCGGCAGTGCCGGCACGGCTGAGTCTGTGCCGACGGCTGCGACACCGAGCTGTGAGCCAGGTCACCAGGGCAGCTCTGCCGGGTATATAAATATATAAAAATATTTATATATTGGTATAATTTCCAGTTTGGCAGCCAGCGTGAGCCCTGCTGGTCACGGTTCAGGGCTGTGATGTGTAGAGGGGGAGCTGTAATTTTTCTTCTCCCTTGGTGCTCGACTTGCCTTCACACTGGATTTTTTTTACCCCAAATTTGAAGAAGTGGCGAAGGGGGCAGCTGGCCACGATGCCTTTCAGCTGGGCTGAGGATTCCTTTACTGAGGCGAGCAGCCTCACGTGTTGGACGTGCTGGGTCAGTGTTGGCTTTCCCTGCCTTGCGCTGAGGTTCGTGAGCCGCTTCCTCGCCTTCTGATGCTGCAGCAGCAGGTTTTGAATTTGCACAGGGTTTTGCTTTTAAAGCAAATCCCGCTCAGCCCTGGAGCTTAGCACCTGAGATCAGTCCTACGGGGACAGGGACCGAATTAAATGCCACCGTGGGTGCCTCATTCTGGTCCCATGGTTGTCCATGACCCTTCCCAAAACCTTGGCATGAGCCGGCGCCGGGGGGTACCTGCGGGCAGGTACACACCAGATGTACGAGCACCTTTGTTCTCCATCCTTTTGCTTGTTTTTCTGCTTGCCCTTGATGAAATCACATTGTGGGGCTATTAGCCCCTCCAGGTGGGGTGTATGCATGGATAGATGGGTGGACAGGTGGATGGATGGGTGGATGGATGCATGGATAAATGGATGCATGCATGGATAAATGGATGCACTCAAGGGGTTTCTGCCTCTCTCATCTGCCCTATGAAAAATCAGAAGGGTCAGTGCAGTGGGCTGGAGCTCAGCTCGTGGTAACCCACTCTTGGGAGGCAAAGATTGCACCCAGCTCCCCTTGTTTAGAAGGATGACCCGTGGCACATGCAGAATGACACCTTGGGGAACCGCAGCAGAAAACATCGCGCTGTTTTCTCTAGGGCTGAAATGTTTCGGGGCTTGCAAGAAAGGGAGTGAATGGACCAGATGCTCCACGAGCATCAGCCCAGCTACACCGGTACCCCCTGAGCTGTGGGTCCAGGCTGCTCCCCCTGGCTCCCTGGACCTCATCGCTTCCCCTCCCTCTGCTGACAGCTCCAGATAAATCGGCCTTGAAGAGGAAAATGGGCTGATTTGTGTGTTTTGTTTTCCCACGTCAACAGATCTGAGTGTTTTCATACCTTGCGGGGCAGCTGCTGGGAAAGAACAAAGCCCGTCCGTCAGGGGAGTTAAAATTAGATGAGATTCTTCTCTGCCTCACTATTATGTGTGGCTGAATGGCGAGAGGGAGGGGTGGGTTGGTTGGTTTTTTCTTTTTTTTTTTTTTCAGTGTGATTTCCTCGCCCTTGTGTACAAGGAGACTGTCTCCGAGGGCAGGGTGTCTGTGTAGAGGGATGGCCGGGCTTGGAGCCGGGTCAGCAGGTTGGCTGGGAAATCTCAGCTCAGCACTTCGCAAGCACCGACCCCATTCCTGGAGACCAGCCGTGTCGCAGGGAGTGATGCCACCAGTGTCCCCAAGATTGTCCCCCAAGACTGTGCCCTCGCCAGGCTCAAGCTGGTGATGGTGTCAGCCTGTCCTGAGCCTCCTGCACCCACCCGGGGATGGCTCCTTACACATCCAGGGTGCATCAGCTGGTTTGTCCTATTTTCTTGAAAAATGTCTCCAAACTGATTATTTGGTGGATTAGTGACCCCTTTTCCTTCACTTCATGCCTGGCCCCATAGTGAGGACGGGGCTGGGCTCACAGGCATCACCAGCATCCCTGAGCTGAGCTGGCAGCAAAGGACACTTGGCCATACCCCATCCCCAGGGGACTCAATCCCCTCAGGAGCCTTTATTTTTTCCTGATTGTTGCTTATTTAGGTATTTTCACCCCTTCCTCGGTGCCGCCTTTGACTGACAATAGAGCATTGATTGGGAACTGGCAGCTTCTCCCTGGATTTCGGGGAGTTGTGAGCCTGGACCGTGTCCCCCCCTTCCTCTGCCACGACTGTCTCTCGGAGGGGGCATCGCTGCTTTCCATCGGATGCGCGTCGGGAGCGATAACAACCTGTGAGTCATCTCGTAAATGAACCATCTTGGGGAGAGGGGGGAGGAATCTAGGGCTCTGCTGCTCCGAGCCGAAGCTGTGGTGGAAAAAAATAAAGCTCTGAGCTGGATTTGGAAGGAATTGATGGGAATTTGAGCTCCCCGAAGGGTTTTCCTGGGCAGGGAGCAGGTTGCTTGAGGCTGGGACTGTGTGTCTTGGTGCCTGTGACATGCTGGAGGGACAAGGACCCCAGTGCCTGCATATGTGTGTGTGTGCAGACACACACGTTGCATTACCAAGGGACAGGGAGGAGGTTTATGGTCGAGTTTCCCACCAGAATAAGGTCTGTTTGTCTTTCTTCCACAGGTCTGACAGGATTTACTGGTGTCTGTCATTTTACCAGCAGGACGGGGGGGTTAAACTCAGGCCAAACCTGGGTTAGACCCCCTGGACCACCTTTGACCACCCTGGTCATGGAAAAAGCAGTTTTCTCCTCAGCATATATTGCTTTTCCTGCAGGGTTTTTCTCTTCCTGCCGCAGTGCCCGGGGCACAGGAGGTGCTCCTGCCATGACCCACGGTCACCAAGAGCCGAGACCCCAAGGAGCCGGTGCTGGGACGGATGCGTGGGTGTTCACCCCTCTGGGGGCTCTGGAGCTGCCAGGAAGGAAACTTTTGATGTTGTGAATCCAGGTCAGTGCTAACCCAGCTGCAGTCCTGGCTCCTCTCCCCGGTGCCGCTCTGGTGCCTTATGCTTCGGGTGCAGAGTTTGGTTCTCCCCTCTACTTGCTCCTGCTCCTCCAAATATCTGTGGGATGAGTTGTTTTGGGGGAAAAAGCTGGAAGGAAAGCATAAGAGAGTCTGGCCAAGGTTTGCGTTTGGGATGAAGGGTGGAGAGTCGGGCACCTCCGAGACCTGGAGGCATCAGCACCGGGACCTGCAGAAGGAGCACCCAGCTCTGACGGGCGTTTTGCTTTCGTGCCAGTGGGCCCCCGCATTAATGGTTGGACTTGACGATCTTAAAGGTCTTTTGCAACCAAAACAAGTCTATAATTCTACGATTTCTCATGGTGGCACTTGTGCATCCACCTTTCCTGGCTACTTTGGACGTGTGCGAGCACCTGGTGAGGTGCAGGCGGACAAGAATATGCCCCAAAGCTTCACCTAAGGTGATGGACCTTCCCACCCTCAGCAGAGAGCTGCAGAAATGCCCATCGGGGCTCACAGCTCTGCCACCACCGCTCCTCTGGCTGGGAATGGCACGGGACATTTGTGGTCATGGAATGCCAGTGAGGGCTGAGGGGGTCCTTGAGGGGTGTTGGCACCTGTGTTTCGGTCTTTACTAGCAGAGAGGAGGTGCCCAGACATATTTGAACTGGCGTGGCTTAAATGATGAGTTGAGTCCCATCAGGTCTTGGAGGAAACCCCTGGCACGGTGAGATCCCAGCACAGGAGCATCACTGAGGCCACGGGACAGGGTCTTTTGGCCGTGCCAAGGGTGGGCTGCCAGCACCACGGGGCTGTTCTGGGGCTGGGCGAGGGCAGGGAGCAGGCAGGAGCCGGAGGAAGAGGAGTAGCACAAGCAAAGGCTGCTTCTCCCAGCTTCAAAGGCTGCTCCCCCTCCTCCAGCCTGCAGAACCTGCTGCAGCTGATCAGAGA
>NW_009733906.1:5680-7678 GCF_000703405.1 Apaloderma vittatum
ATAAGGAGATGTCTCTCCTCCTTTACTTTCTTCTCCTGAAAAAGCACAAAAATCCCCCCTCCGTTGCCCCCCTTCTGCATCTAGCAGATGTGCAGGACCTTCCTCCCACCCGCTCCCACTCTTCCTCCCCGAAGCCATCCCAACCCGCCACAAAACCAGGGACAGACTTGGCTCCGGGGCATCCGCCTCTGCAAAATCCTCGTCTCCTTCCCGCAGGCCACAGCCTTGGGTAGACATTTGCAGTCAAGATTTCTTCTCTGATTATCGTGCTGAATTTGATTTTTTTTTTAAATTTATCTTTTCTTTTCTGGAGAACTGTTTCAGAGCTCCAAACCTGCAGGTCTCCTCTGGGCTCTCCCCGGGGAGCGGTTGGCCAAGCCCAGCCTTTGATTAAATAAAGAAGAGTAATAAGAAAAAATCGAAAGTGGTGGTTTAATGATTGGAGCAGCTCTTCTTCCATATCTATCCGCCTGCCCGTCTAAATATATTTTCCAAACACAAAATGCCAGCACCCTTGCTCAGAGCCAAGTGAAGCGGCTGAGAGCCAGAGACAAGTGTCTAAAAGCAATATTAAATGACCGGTGCCTAATGAGACCCTTAGGCTGAAGGAACTGCTTTGCTGATGGGAGATATTTATTTACAGAGGAGACCAAAACAGGTTGGAAACAGAGTTTTCTCCCCACCTCTCGAGAATTTCAGCCACAACAGTTTTGCAGGGAGGAGGTTGTGTTTGGTGCATAAATCCTTTCTTGTCCCTGGTCTGGCAGAGGCAGAGCCCGGCCAGGAAGCAGTCCTGGCTCAAGGAGGTGTGGGCTTAGCTTAAAAAAAAAAAGTTGATTTAAGGACTTTTTTTTCATTGTTTGTTTGGGTTTTTTAACTCACCTTTGCTTGGAGGAAGCAGCACGCCCGCCGTGTCCAGACGGATGTGACCGAGTGATGGCGACCAGCGATGCTGCCGTGGGTGAGACGAGGCAACACGTGCCCGTAACCACCTTCAAACCATTCCTCCAACCCTATTCCCAACCCTAGGATGGATTTTTTCCCACCTGCCTGATGGAGAAACTCACCTTCCTCCCACTCTCAAAGAGAAACCAACTACTGGAGCGAAAACCCAACAACTGTGCACCAGGAATGACTCAAAATGTTCCCATTTCTTGGCTAAACAAGCCCCTCACCTTGTCCAACCCAACGAGCACCAAAACTCCCCGCCGTGGGTTGATGTCAAGGGGACATTTTTGTTTCTTTTTTCTTTTCTCGCCATAGCCAAGATAGGTTATAAGCAAAGCAATTTTTCTCCCCCCTCGCCTTGTGCTTCTACCTTGCTCCGCAGTGGAGCGCAGCCGGGATCCTCGGAGGGGCTGCGTGACTCACCGTGCCAGCGATGGAAGGGCATTAGCACACGATTCCTCCCGGGGCTCTGCATCTCCCATCACCACGAGCTTTGTTTTAATTTTTTTTTTTTTATATTCAAAGCAGCCCTCCTGCCCCAAGGAAATATCACATTTACCTGCAAAAACCAGGCTGGGCAGAGGGAGCTTGTCTTCTCGTATGGAGGGGAAAGCTCCTGACGGACCGGGAGTTGCCACATCCCTGTAAAACCCACGTCGCCAACACAAAGTCATCGCTCCTGGTCTTGTCATGGCAAAGAGCGTCCCCCCCGAGCCAAGCACGGCCGACGGCGGCTCCATCGCGGTGGCAGTCGGCTCCCTAATTGCACACCCGGCTCGGCCAGGCTGCGTTTGCGGAGGGCAATTAATTAGAGTTCGCTTCCCTGACCCTGCCAGACTCGGGGAGTAAATTGGCTGCCGTGGGTTTACGAAGAGCGGCTGGCGGTGGTGGCACGGCTCCTGGGTAATCGCTTCGTTACGGGGCCAGCTATTTATATTTTCGCTTTGGAAAGGCAAGGCGGCTCGTTGGAAGAGCGCGCCCTTCGGTGCCACACGCTCTTGGCTTTCGGAGACCTCGGAGACACCCGAGACGGGCTGGGCTGACCCCAGG
>NW_009733906.1:7813-9076 GCF_000703405.1 Apaloderma vittatum
ATCGGGGTTGGAAAATGTGAAAAGGACGTTTTTCCTTCTTTCCTGCCTAGTCCCTGCTTTGGGATGCAGAGGATTGAGGGGTGAGGATGAGCTCCCCGGCCCCCTTCTCTTCTCCACCCCCTCTCTGCGTGCTCTACCTGCATCCAGACCTGCTCTAAACCCCATTAATCCAGCGAGCAAACCGTCCTTTCCCCGCGCCGCGTGGTACTTCATTATATCACTCAAGATTAATCTGCTGCTCCTAATTGCCGAGTGCCCGAGAGCTCCTGGCAGGAAGAAAAATCAGTGTCGGGCGAAAAAGCCGGTGTGGGTTGTTTCTTTTTTTTCTTTCTTTTTTTTTTTTCTTTCTTTTTTTTTTCTTCTCCGTGATATTTAGGTCGGCTTAGTGATGTGGGAAGCGTGAGGATGGGAATTCATGTGGTCTAGGGGAGCACAGGGTGGGTTTTATAGCATTTCTTGGGGTGTTTTCCCTGGCACTAAGGTGCAAGAGTGGGCATGGCCCCAGAGGAATAAGAAAGATTGTTCTTTTGATTATTTTTTTACTTGGTTTTGCTTTTAATGGGGGATCTCTGCTCAGTTCTTTCTCCTCTGCCTGTTCAGCTAATGCAGGGGAAAAAAAAAAAGTCTCTGCCAAGTGCTGTGATTTTAGGAAGCTGAGATCAAAGTGCTCTGCAGACTCAGCAACCCTCTTCAGCCAGGAAACAAAAGGGCAAGGGTTTTTCTGTAGGAAAAGTATATTTTGTAATTTTCCACGTAACATATTTCATTTTAGAAGGGAAGGCTTGGGTCCAGTTTGGGCTCGCTTGAGGCATTTAACCATCAAAAAGCCCAGCGAGGGGAGGTTGGGGGATGATTCAGGGTTGCACTCCTACATCTCAAGGTGTCAAACTGAATTTTCCCCCTTATTTTGCAGGAAAAAAACCAACAAACAACCAACAGATACCCAGTTAGGCCAAATCCATGGCTTTGCACCAGGTGTTTGGGCTTGGCCAGGGAAGAGCCAGGCTGGCTTGGGCAATCAGTGTCTTGTTTTCAGAGCTTTTTTGAGCTTTTTACCCTCCCATCACTGCAGAGCAACGAAGGCACGAGGAAATTGCTCTATTTGCATCCCCAGCCTGGAGCTTGAGCCAGCACTGAGAGGCTCAGCAATTTTATTTCACACACACACACACACTTTTAGTGATATTTGTGTGGTTTTCAGTGCCTGGAGTGTCCTGCTGTGGTTACCCCACGTACCCCTGCCCATCTCCTCTGGGTTTTTAG
>NW_009733906.1:9160-9949 GCF_000703405.1 Apaloderma vittatum
GAGAAGTCAGTGTGAACCCCACCATCCCCACAACCACTGCCCCCCAAATTCCTGGCGGTGCCAGTGAGGGAGATTTTGATGCCACTGAGTTGATTTATCATATCCTGAGACGCTGCCGTGGGCCAGAAGTAGCCCCAACCTCCGGCCAGCTTCTTGGGGGACCACAACATCACCCCAGAGAGGCTCCAGGAGGGTGCTGACCCCTCCTTGGTGCTGGGGGAGTGAGGGGAGAATGGGCACCCTCACCGAGGGCTAAAATCCAGCTCCAAAACTACAATAATTTGGTTCAGTTTTGGCACGATTCACTCCAAGAAGCCCAGCGAGGCAGCCCCCCCTAGGACCAGCCCTCCTGGGGAAGGATGGGGGTCAAGATCAGGACCCACCACCTCCCACTCCGTCCCCGTGGGACAAGGACCCGCTACCGCACTTTGGGGGCCAGCGATGGGGGCCAGGGGGGGTTTGCAAGGCATTGAGCGATGGGGAAATGGGGTTGCCAAGGAAACCACTGAAGAGCAAAGCGCTGATGGGTTTTTTTATTATTATTTTTTTTTGGTCAAGGCTGGAAAAATTGCGGGGGAGAAGGGCAGCGGCAAAGCCCCACGACCCGGGCGAGCTGGGGAGGGGGGACTGGGGTGCAAGGAGGAGGATTTGAACTCTGGATTGTAAAGCCAAACGTGGGTGCTCGGGTGCCCGTGTGCCTGATTCAGCCCCTGCAAGAGCGAGTGTCCCCCTGGGGGGGCTTGGGGCTGACCTGGTGGCACCGGTGGGGGCTGGCCCCCTCCCCCGTGG
>NW_009733906.1:10046-10365 GCF_000703405.1 Apaloderma vittatum
GGATCTCCCAGGGGGCTCAGGTTGCCCCCCCAGTGCCATCAGCCATCCCAGTTTGTGGACTGGAAATCTGGGAGCCGTGTTTTCGTGGCAGACATACACAAGGGTTTGTGCACTCCCTGTGGAGTGGGGTGGAGGCTCAGCCCTGGGGACTGTCCCAAAGGGTCACCCAGAGCCTGTTTCAATCCCTGGGAACAGCTGGTTGCCACAAAACCCCTCGCTGTCCCCTGCCCCAGTGACAAGCTCACACTGTGCCATGGGGGTCCAATCCTGCATCCCCATCCAGAGGCCAGAGCATCCCACCCAAATGGGTGGGAAAACC
>NW_009733906.1:10406-15279 GCF_000703405.1 Apaloderma vittatum
GGTGGGGTGCTGCTGGCTCTCCAATTTGCCTTGCTCTCCTCCTCTGGAATTTCTTAGGGGGCCTGGTGGGGTGCACAGGGTGACATTTCTCCTGAGGACATATTCCCTGGGGCACAGATGGATGCCAGGAGCTCTGTCACAAAGCATTTGTGCCCAGGTGGCCGAGAAGGCCAACAGCCTCCTGGCCTGTATCAGGAATGATGTGGCCAGCAGGAGCAGGGAAGTGACTGTCCCCTTTGTATCTACTAGCAAATTCCTTCCACTGCCCTCTCTTTGGGATGGAGGTCAATGGACTTCAGTCAGTTCACAGTTACCCTTGTAATGTATCTGTGGCAATGTCTTGTTCCCGAGGGCCAGCACCTGATACACTTGGTGTCTCCAGTCCAAAGAATTTGAGGCATTTCTTCATTCTTTCATAAAATATCTATTGCTTGTGCACTAAGTAGAAACATGTATGTACAAAAGCAGATATGTACACAGAGAACAGCAAATAACATAACAGTTTACTGTGAATTAGCTGGTTTTATTCTCCTGTAAGAAAGGATGTAGGACAGTTGTCCAAGATGGCATATGGATGGAATTAATCTGGGACAGAGAGGGGGAAACGTAAAGCAGTTATAACTGTTGTGGTGTTGGCAGCTTTCCTTAGCTTTATGACTGCTAATGTTTTCCTGAAAACCTCCTGTGGTGTAGTGGTTGGGTGTGCTGGGATGAAGGGGGGACTAGATGATCTTCAGAGGTCCCTTCCAATCCCTGACATTCTGTGATTCTGTGATTTGGTATTGCCCAGGCACCTTTACCGGACAGCACTACAAAAAATACAGGTCCAAATCCCCCCAGTTCAGCCTCACCCCACCCAAACTTGTCCTGTCACAGCCTGGGGATGGCACAGGAGCACTCACTGGTCCTGTGCGCTGCTGGCATGGAGGTGCCCATCCCGGGTGTTCCTTCTCGTGCAAGGTCAGGTTGATGTTTTATTCATCCCCCACCCTCCGCTCTATTCCTTAATTGCAGACACACACACTTTGCAAGTGTAAATAATTGCCTTGGAAGCTTATTAATGACTTTGCCATGCTAACAAGTAGCCCGACACTTGGGGGAGGGGGTTGCTCAGGGGTGTCTGACCCTTCCCTGGGCTACCGGGACCCCCGGAGACGGAGGGGTTAGCACCTAAATGTGGGTGCAAACTGCCCTGAGCTGTCTGGGGAAAAAAATTTCCTCCGCTCCTGCCCGTCGGGTCACACAGGGCAGCACCCTCATCTCCATCCACGGTCACCGATCACCACCGTGACCCTACCTGTGTCCCTGTCACGTCTCGCTGCCTCTGAGCAGAGAGGCTGGTGCCAGTGAGAGACACACTCAGTGCCACGAGGCTCCATCCTGCACCTCCTGGTAGTGAAAATTTCATCTCCTGGACCATCCCCGATGCTCTTTTCCCGGAAAACCCAGCCAAGGGGAGCTGCTCCAGCCTTAATTAAAGGTCTTAAACCACCAGGCAGGTGATGGATGGCTTCAAGGCACCGGTACATCCCAAGCTGCGGGCTGGTGGATTCAAACACGTGCTGAAGCTGGATGAGGGCTCTTGGAGGATCACAAGGCTTGAGCCAGGGGAGTGTGAACCGAGGCTTCGGTCCCACCCTTCCTTCAAAAACCACTCTGTGCCACAGAGACAGTTTATATCTTTATTGCTCTAGCTGGAGGGGTTTTCCCCCACTCCTCTCCTCCCCATCCCTTCTTCTTTCCCGGGATCACAGTGTCCTCAAGCCAGGATGGCTGGTCCACGTGTCACTGAGCAGAGGGACACGGTGGCTGAAAACACCCTGTCTCCCTCCATGTCCTCCCACTGCGTGCACTTAGGTGAGGAAGAAGGTATTTGGGTTAAAACCTGTCCCTTTCCCACCCCCAGGACAGTGGCACCGCCCCACGTCCATGGGGCAACGTCCCTTCTGCCTTCAAATCATCCAAGTCCAGGTTTCACCCAGGGAAAGGTCCCAGCTCAGACCAGTTTCCCTTTCTGGGGGCTCCCAGTGGGCTCCCAGCGCACCCCCAAGCAAAGGGCAGGTATTTCCAGGGAGGAAACGTTTAAATTCATCGGGGTCTTCTCAAGCAAACGCTCCTGTCATCCCCAGGACATTTGAGGGAGCCCAGTGCAAGGAAACTGAGGAGCCAGGGTCCAGGGACCGGTGCCACCCCGTCACCTTCCCTCCCCACCCCGTCTGCCCGGCGTGACCGTCACAGCATCCGTCTCGCAGCGCTTTCCCTCCAGCCCAAGCGCTGGGCATCGTCAGCAGAACTGCAGGAGAAGCAGAGCCCGGGGTGGGTGGTGGGTCCTCATCCAGCTCCTTCCCCCTCCAATACCATTTTGGGGGACTCTGCCACCCCCCGAAAAGGCCAGAGAAGGGTTGAAGCCCCATCCCAAGCTGGGCACAGACCTTCCAGCGGTTCCCACACTCGTTGCACAGCACGAATGTCGTCATGGGCTCTGCACCTGGGGTGGAGCGGGCGGCCGGGGCAGCTGAGACCCTCCCCGGCATCCCCCAAATTGGGGTCCCCCAGGGATGGGTGGGGGAGCGCCGGCGGCTTTGCAGGGCTGACCTGGTTGTAGGTGCAGTTCTTCTTCTTGCACTTGCCGCACTGGAAGAGGTCGGTGACGGTGCCGCCCGTCTTGGCCATCTGATGCTCGCGGATGGCCTCCTGGGTCATGGCGTTCCTCAGCAGGGTCAGTGCTGTCCACCCTCCTCATCCAGGACCAGCACTGATCCTGCTCTCTCTGCTTGCTGGAGGGCTCAAGCCCATCCAGATGAAAAAAAAAATCACCCTCCAACCGGAGCTGCTGCCTGTAGGGACCTGGTTCCCTGTGGAGGGGGCTGAGCTGCCAGCAGCTGGATTTGGGGACCCCGGTTGAGGAAGAGGAGTGGAGATCCTCAAGCCTGACTCCTGCCAGAGTGACATCCCACTCTGCGGGCTCTGCGATGGGCTAGGGGGCTGCAGGGCTCTGGAAGGACTGGGCAGCATCCCCTGCTTTCTCCCTGTGCCCCAGCCAGCACCAGGATGGGACTGCGAAGTGCTGGGACAAGCCCAGTACGGATTCCACCAAGCCAAGACTCCTGCCAGCCCTTGGGCACCAACCCAGCCTCGAAGAGCAGAGGTCTGGGGCGGTCTCACCCCTCCAGAGGCAGCATGGACATAGAATCATAGGATAGTTTCAGCTGGAAGAGACCTTGAAGATCATCAAGTCCAGCCTTTGTCCCAGCCCTATCAACCCACCAAACTTTGTCCCCCAGAGCAACATCCACCCGTCTCTTAAATCCTCCAGGGATGGGGACACAATGTTAAACACCTCCAGGGACGGTGACTCAACCACCTCCCTGGGCAGCCTGTTCCAATGGCTGACAACCCTCCCAGTAAAGAAATTCATCCTAATATCTGACCTGAATGGTCCACAAGAGCCAGCCCTGCACCCCCAACCCTGCTGCCCACCTCTGCGGTCATGCGGGCGATGAGGCTGGGCGGGATGGCCCCGCACAGCACGTTCCTCCGCAGGCCGGGGTTCTTGGGGTCCTTCAGGTTGCTGATCCTGCTCCGCACCCGGTTGCGATATTTCATGTCCGTGCTCTTCAGCTCCTGGTAGATATGTGGGGGCCGTCAAGGAAGCGTAGGAGCAAGGCTGGGAGGGGGGGTGCCAGCCCTGCGAGCACCTTCTGCTGTCATTTGTCACCTCCGTGCCCATGTGCACGCGGTGGTGGCTGATCTCAACAGGGTTTTGCTCCCCAGTGTGGGTGGAGGTGGCTCCATCCCTGTCAGCTTGGGCACCGCGATGACAAGAGACACCGGGCACCCACAGCAGGGTCAGAAACAGAGACTTCGGCAGGATTTGAGTTTTATTTCCCCAGGGATGAAGTCAGGTCCCCGAGAAGTGAGGTTTTGGTGACAGAGGGGGGGACTGCGGCACTAAGGCAAGTGCTGTGGGGATGCTCTGCTCAGCCTCTAGCCGAGGTCTGGGCTCCCTCTGCAGGCAACGGGGACAGCAGAGCCGTCACCCTCTGTCCTTGTCCCTGCCTGTCCCCATCACCCGCCTTGAACCCCCGCAGACGCAGCCTGGGGACCCCCAGCCCCGGCAAAGGATATGGTCTTCGATCTCCGATGCCATCTTCTCGCAGTTGACACCAAACTCCTTGTAGTCATCTAAAGGGTAGAGAGGCCAAGGGGTGACTTTTGAGCACGAAACCAGCCAGGTCTCACCATGCACTGAGAAACTCCCCCCAGAAATTAATTTCACCTCTCCCCTTCAACCTGTCCCAGGCACCTCATCTCTAAAAAAAGAAAAACAAACCCCTATTTTTAGTCAATTTGAACCTGGAATTAACTACTTTACGATGACCCATCCAACTCCTTATGGGAGACCCTGCCAACCCCTTTTTCCTTTCATCTTTGGGGCTGAACACGGAGCTGTCAGCTGTGCTCATGGTTAGTTTGCAAGCCCAGGGTGAGTTCCCTGTCACAGAGCTGTGAGTACCCCGGGATGCGGAGCCTCGCTTGTTATTGTAGGGTTGCAATTAGAGCTGTCCTGTGCCCAATCTGGGCTCCAGCACCCCCGCTCACCGTATCCATGCGCAGGGCGGCCGTCAGCATCTCGATGCACTTGTCCCTCACCGAGTCCCCCGTGAGATAGCAGGGGGCCAGGAGGCAGGGGCTGGGCGAGAAGGAGGGGCTGGTGGGGGTCCGCGGTGTCTCCGGTTTGCCCTTGCTGCTGTTGGCCCTGTGGGGGCACACGGGGAAGGAAGGGTGGGTGCTGGGGTCCTGGCACAATCCCCTGAGGACCTGCCAGGCACCCCATGGCAGCAGGAGGGGTCTCTCCTACCTTTCTTCCTTG
>NW_009733907.1:0-583 GCF_000703405.1 Apaloderma vittatum
ACTCTGAATTCCTCAGAGTTGGGTTGTTTTTCCTGTTGACTAGGTACGGAGTTAAGAAAACTGAAAATATTAGTAGCTAAAAGTAGAGACAGGGAAAGACATTTATGTTTCAGTTATGCTGGGATGGATTTAGTTTGTCACAGCTGAACTCGTGCCGGTTAACCAATTACAGGGTACTCGGCTGTATAAGCACTTTCTTAGTATGTCATTATGGTTACAGTCCTTGTTATTTTGGGGTTCTGAGAAAAGGACTTGTAGCTCCGTCACTTTTTGCCTCACATGAAATAAGGAATATCTGTATTTCCAGAGCAGACGTCTTAGTCATTGTCTGCTTTTACTCTTTTGTGGTGTGACTTAATGCCTTGTTCCCACATCGCCTACGATTCTCAATCTTTTCTTTTGCTGTGAAGTCCTTTGTTTCCTAATAATTGCAAGTACTTCTCTCATCCACAAATGTTACTGGAGTGCCTACTTTCCAAATGGAAAAAAAAATAAACTCCACCGCCCAAATTCTTTCCAGTATTGAGATGAAAGATGCCACCAAGTAAGTCAGATGCAATAAACTGAACAAACAGGAAAAATA
>NW_009733908.1:0-2443 GCF_000703405.1 Apaloderma vittatum
GGGCCCGGAGAGGGGCTTCAGGCATCCCCGTGACGGGCCCGACCTTTGCTCCAGTTCCCGGCCTGGGGCGAGGGACCGGCCGCGGCCTTGTCCGGGCATCCCCATCGCCCCTTTCTTCCAAATAACAGCTGGAAACTGGTGCTGAGGAACCGAGGGGAGATGGAATAAAATAGTTTGAGAAGGTAACGGCGTTTTGCCCTTTAACGCGGCTCCGTACGGGTAAATTTTGACGTTTTGTGGCCACGGAGTGAAAGCAAAGGTAGAGAACCCAACAAATATAAGAAATTAATTTTCGTTTCGGCCCTGAAGTCGTGTGTCATCGCTGACGTTTTAAACCTCTACAAAAGCTTTAAGCCCTTACTTGTTCTTCTGCAAGTATATTTCCCTTCTGTGCTTCCAACTACTGACATTTATGGTTGATTCAGTTTTTGAAACATTTTAGTTTCACCTGTATTTTTATCAGAGTTTTTTAGACTTCCTGCGCAAAAATACTTCGTAATTCCCTCAAAGTGTTATTTTCAAGCTTAGAACTATGCAGATATTCACGGATGAATTTTCAGTGTCCTGGATTTGCGATTTTTGGGACTCTTGGAGCATGTATGGAATGAACAAAACCCACAAAAAAAAGCTTACTTGTTCAATAAGCTACCCCCTCAGTTTAAATTGAGCTGAATGGTATTTTGGAGGGCCATGATGATTTTTAGCATCTCTAATGAACAGAAACTTTATCCTCTTACCTATGTGCGTATTATTATTGTGTTAAGTTTATTTGAAGTGTTAAGGGCAAACTGGTTGTGCTCTACCTCCTTTCACAGCCCGGTGAAACGTAGCGTATATTAGATTTTTTATATTTGTCACGGGTATTCCTTGGACCTAACAGTATGCTGGACTTGGAATGTGAGCTATGTTTAACAACACAGGTGTTTCCTTTTTTTAAAAGGGTCATGTAAATGGGTGCCCGTGTCCTAACAAATGTGTTCACTTGGGTGGTTTGTTTTTTTTTTTAGTCCTCTGCAAACTGAACAGCATATCCCAAAGCGCCCAGAACCATCTTCTGCTAAAAGTTTGATTGATATAGGCACTCGGAGGATCTTCACATCAGACCATGACATCTTCAGAGAGAGTGCCAGGAAGTTCTTTCAGGAAGAAGTTCTGCCTTTTCACTCAGAGTAAGATACTGATATTCTGCTGTGTCAAATAATGTGCTTTTTTTTTTTTTTTTTCAAAACAAAAATACTTTTTGGGTGTTAGTGTTAATGTGACAGGTTTGCTTTCGTTTACAAGCTTTCTATTTCAAATTTACTCATTTAAACCAAACCTGCCTGTGACAATGGTGGGGGGAAAAAAAATCACAGATTGTCAGATTTCACTGCATTCTTTGAGCTCCAGTGTAGGCAACCTGGCATCCTTGTCTTAGGCCAGTGAGCAGATAAATGCAGTTTCTGGAGTTGCAGCAACTCTGATACTGATATCATGAGGATCAAGTTAGGGTGGCAGTTCAGTTCTCATGCTGTTGTACTGCTGTCCTCCAAAAAAGCATTGACGCTGTGTCTGTGCTACACTGCAGTAGATCTTGTAAATACGGTGCATGTAAGCATACGGATTATGTTGCACCAAGAAGTGTGCACAAAATATAGTTGTTTAAATTTCTGTCTCTTTTTGCTTCTGTGGAAACGTGGTGTTTTGCATAGGAGTGTTGTACTTCAGTTGAACATGAGCTAGAGAGTGGGTTTTCGACCTTATATTAGCTATACCCAATGCGTTATAGTTGGGTAAAGGAAATAAATGAACTCAGAACATGTTTTTGAACAGAAAGTGTTGAGCTGCAGTAGTGTCTTAAGCAGTTTTTACTTTACTTGAAAAACATTCCTGTGAGAACACTGTGGGGTGGTGAAGGGCTTATTCTTAAACCATGCTGCTAGATGAATTTCCTGATGCAGCTCCCAGTGTGTATCCACAAACAGTTGAGATGGCACAATTGCGTGGGTGGGGTGTTGTAGCTCTGGAGCAGAAATGAAGAGCAGGAGGCAATGGAAACAGCTTACGTCAGGGTTGTTGCCAACTGTTTTTTTTTGTCCTCAAAGTATTATGCTTTTTCCACTACACAGTCATATTCTGTCCATAAAACCAAATGTTTTCCCCTCATCTTTTGTTAGAATGACTTCTGGTGCTGGTTTGTGGACAGGTACTAGCTCTGTTTGAGGTTACTGGAGATCCTGTTTGTTAGCTTGCTGACACAACGATTTGCTGGAGAAACTGGAACAAGTTGGACTTGTGTTCTTGCCTCACTTCAGTGACTTGTGAGCCCTGCTGTTCTCATGCTTTTCAAGTAAACAAGGAGGCTTCAGGCCACACCGTGTTCAGCTGGGCTGACAAGAAGAGATGAGGGTGGCATCAGTGGATGCAGTTGTCGGTTACTATGGGGGGGAGCTTTTGGGATGGG
>NW_009733908.1:2524-2799 GCF_000703405.1 Apaloderma vittatum
TCAGTGGAGGAGTGAAAGCCCTGGGAATGAGCTAAAGTATGTAGGATAAGATACTTGTGGATGAAGTTCTGTGGTATAGCTCTACTGCACACAGGTGTGTCAAAGGAGTGTCTCCAGTGTGATCTACCATATAATTTTAAAACTGTGGTTTAAAAACATTTAGAAAAAGCTGTGCTGTGCCTTTAATAGCCTTTCAGCTTTCTATTGAGTTGGTAAACTCCATGAAGAGGCGCTGTTTTTCCAACAAGTGATTTCTGTGGTGTTAAACTCTGCAA
>NW_009733909.1:0-202 GCF_000703405.1 Apaloderma vittatum
TGCACGGCTGCGGCAGAGACGCCAGCGCTGCCTTCCCCCAGACTTCCCCGTGCTACTAACCCCATTTATTTTTATTTTTTCCTTTATCTTTTTTTTGCGCTCTCAGCAAGTAAACGCCGCCGCCGCCACCTCCGGCTGCTGCGCGTGGGGCGAAGCCACAAACCGCTCTGCACCTTCAGCAGCATCCCCAGGCCTGCCCCAG
>NW_009733909.1:252-515 GCF_000703405.1 Apaloderma vittatum
CCCACGTCCCCCAGTCCCAGCCCCACTGACTGGCAGCATCCTCAGCTCGAAATCCTTGCTGTAATCTGCTTCGTCAGGCAAAGAAAGCTGTCTCAGCCCTGCTGCTTGGTGCATTTATTTGGATTTTAAATTTATTTTTGCATTTAATTTTTGCCTATTTTTAAATTTTGGGGGTATTTTTAATTTTTTAAAGTTTTTTTTTAATTTTAAATTTCTGCGTGATTGTTTTGCATTTTTTTCACAGTTTTATTTTTTACACTTTT
>NW_009733910.1:0-307 GCF_000703405.1 Apaloderma vittatum
CGGCCCCAAAACCGAAGCCGCGGCGGAAAACGGTCAAAAAAATGGTCCCAAAAGAGGCGCTTGGGGGATAAAATCACCCCAAAGGGACACATGTTGAAGGAATCCAGCCCGAAATGACGTCCTGTAGGATGAATCCACCCCAAAAATGGGTCCCGTTGGATGGAGTCGTCTCGAAATGTGGCGTGATGGGTGGATTCACACCCGAAACGTGTCCCAAATCCACCCCAAAATAGGTTGGGTGGGATAAATCCGCCCCAAAAGAGGTCTCGTTGGAGGAATCCACCCCTAAAACACGTCCCGTTGGACA
>NW_009733911.1:0-219 GCF_000703405.1 Apaloderma vittatum
CGGTTGCCAGCACTGGGCTGGCTGGAGGGGGGCTGCTCTCCCTGGTTGCTTTGTCCCTTATCGGGCTTCTGGGCGGCATCGGGGCTGCCCAGGCTCTCTTCCATCCAGGCTGCCTGGTGCTGCCCCTCGGGCTTGGCAGAACACGGCTGGCCCTGCTTCAGCTCCTTGCCACCATCTTCGGGCTCCTGACCAGGTGCTGGGGCTGGCTGCAGCTCCAGG
>NW_009733912.1:0-472 GCF_000703405.1 Apaloderma vittatum
GGGACATTAACCCTTAAAAAGATCTCTGATCGTTTATTAGCACAACAGTGGCAGAACGAGGGGTAACGCTTTTAAAGTGGGAATTCAGACTGGATATAAGAAGAACATAATATATTATGATGAGCATAACAAGAGACTGAAACATGTTGGCCAGACAAGTGGATGTCTCATCTCTGGAAGTATCTAAGGTCAGAAACTTGGAGCTACATGAACTAGTGAGAGATGTCCCTGCCCACGGCCAGAGGGTTGGCCTAGATGCTCTTTTAGGTCCCTTCTAACCCAAACTATTTGTTGCAGTAAAAAGAGAGGCACCAGTTCCTGTTGCGAACAAGAGGCGACAATTCCTTTTGGAAAAGCGAGGTGCCAATTTCAATTGCGTTAAATGGGGCAACAAGTGCTCTGCAAAAAGGCTCCTCTCAGTTTGGCAGAAGCTAAAGCCCTTTGTGTTCCAGCTTATTCTCAAATATCAGAG